>NW_019213810.1:0-166360 GCF_002532875.2 Varroa jacobsoni | reverse complement strand
AGATATAAACTGAAAATGATCAGTTGAGAAGTGTAGAAAAAGATTACTATTATATATATATATATATATCTCAGGAGTACGTAAATTAATGCGAAATAAAATCTGAGAAATAACATGAAAGGTTCGCTTTCCTTTCACTGATTTTTCCAAAACTTCAAAATAGTCAAAAATAAAGGGAATCAAATTAGTGAGAAGTGGCAAAATCCTCTCGGACGTTTTACCGTCCGACATTCACCACTAATATATTGGAATTCTTTTCGTTTAAATCTTATTGATAATATCCCTCGGGACCCTGTTCTATTTCCTGCTGACACTATCACCAAGCAACTGGGCGCCAAGCAAGGGTTTAGCAAGGCCTAGTTAGACGCTGTTCTCCCGATCGTCTTACCATTGTATCGGAAGTCTTTGTAGCGGCGGATACTAAATCCAGTAACTTAAAAATCCCATACACACAAAAAAACACGAAGAAAAAGAAATTTGCCACGATCGAGCACTCGTATTGAATCGTAGCGATAATGAGCCGAAAGGTAGAGGACGCTACGGTTGCATACTCTTGCTTTTTTGCTTATGCAGTAAAGAAAGCTTTAAATAAGCGTAGTATTTTCCTACTGTCAATATATATACGTGAAACTTCAAATGATTTTTGCTGTATTTTACTGTACCAGTATCTCTCCTTAAGTCCGCCGACAACGTAAAGTTTAAACGAATCCATTTTAGCGTTATAGAATGATGAAATCCGGCACATCCTATATTTCGCCTTGCGTCAATATCAGTTACATAAACCTTATATCAGAATCTTATATTCTGTATTAAGCCTTTTGCATATTTTCTTGGACTTCTAGCGCGATAATATCATGTCTCAGTAAAAAGTAAATTATATATATAGATAGGTACTTGATTAACGTTCCAAGGCCTGCTTTCTGCACCTGAGATCACTGTTAGCAATAGCCTGTTGAATTATATTGTGCGGATCCTTTTTCAGTGTCTTCAAGTTGGCAGCCATCTTGTCGACCTCGGTAATCATTTCTAAGTCGAATGAAGATATTTAGTGATAGCACAAGGGCCCATTCGAATAAACGAGCGTTCATATTCGATGTAAAGTTACAAAGGAAACGTGACATTTAATTTTTACTTAGTAACAAGGTGAAGTATTAAGTTGATCAGATAAAGCCAGCCATCTGTAGTCAATCGGGGATCAAATCTGGGAATCTGTAGTTAATTGCTTAATACGAATAACCATAAATTCAATCGTTAACTGGTTGCAAAACGGACCTGATGAGGACGGCTCAGAAACAAATTCCACGAGTAAATTATAAACCTTAGCTGAACGGCCCTTCAAAAAATGTGCAAATAGTATCATTCGTCATGTTGTCACGATACTCGCGAGTTCTACGCACGGTTCGACTAACCTAATACGTTATCTGTATATCCCGTATATAACTGTTTCGTACACAATTTGCGTTACAAACACCTCATCCACACGGGAGGTTTCGAAAGTGCTTTAAATCCTCTTTCCAGTTCCACTTGTCTCAAGTTCCACTTGAAGAAGATGGAGTACTGAGTATGCCAAGTTTGACAATATAGCCTATATCGATAGATACGCATAAACAAACCTCTCCTGTTTTTCCCAAATCACAACAACCCTTTTATCTGATTTAAAATAACGGTGTACGCCACCTGTAAATAAGGCTGCGTTAACGACAAGCCTACCTGATGCCTGAGCTCTTACTGAAAAGCTATGTCGCTTGAGTGTATCGTAAAGCACCATTCGTTTAACTGAATCAGATAAGAACGCCCTTGAGAAACTTTGAACAAGATAATCCGTATATAGTACTATCCAACTTTTTATCAGTTGTTTTTATCACTAATTCATTATGCAATTGCTGATGTCAGACAGTTGTCTATTCTATTTATATTAACCAATGACTGTTTGCTCAAAAAAGAAGGCCGCGTTTTCACAATCTGCCTAATTTTTCTGAGCCGAGCCCACACTGATACATATATAACATCCGTGAAGCAGGCGATTTCCGAAATTTTAAAACTTCCAACAAAAACAAGCCTTTCTCTTGACTAGCATCTATCATAAAAAAACACACAAGGAGAAAGCGAGCGTGACTAAGAGTGCTCGTGCGCGAAAAGAATACGAGACGCCCTTTGTTGCCGTCCACCTTTTTAACAAATCAGATTTTGTACCGAAACAGAATCCTGTTTTCCTACATCTAGAGCTACTGCGAAAGTAAACTTAGGTGATTCGTTCATGCATTGACCAGAAACTGCCTTCATCTTGTCAGGGCTGAATTATCCTCGTCAAGGGGCCTAATAGTGCTAAGTTGCGAACAGCCGGCCAAGGGAATTATGATACATGTCTATACGTTAACTAGGAAAAACATGTCTAGTTATTGAGTAAGTTCCATTGCGTTGCGACCAAGCCAATGACAAAAATTTACCCGCACAACTACCTTGAATCAGTACATTGCAGGCATATGGGAGTCCAAGGGTCGATTCTAGCCAGACGAGTACAGAATCAGGTGCCATTGCGGAAGATGATTCACGTTGGTGGCTGAACTTCAATTATTGACAGTTCATGATTCTACAGCTATAACTTCACGGCAAGAACAAAATTTGTATCTATTTGTATCTGTTTATAGATTATAGAGCCAGAGCTCTTATATTCAGATAGATAACGACACTGAAACTGGCTTATTAGCTTGCATTTAGTACGAACTAGATGTTTTCCATGTTAGGCTGGCTGTCTAGGTTTCAAAGTGTGGCCTTGCTAATGCGATAAGTTACGTTGTCACCGCACAAACACCCCCTGTGCAGAACATGACGTTTTCTAACAACCTCACGTTTAAATGTTCGCTGACAAATAGCGCCGCCACGTGTCATTTTCTTGTCACTGACACTAATCTGCAATTACCATCTCGGACATCACGAGCCGCCCGCTTTCCAAATCTATTAAACAAAAAATAGCATAGCTAGGTTTATAGTTCAGTAATGAACAACGAAGCTTCTATCCAGATTATGTAGTGGAATACACGTATATGCCCATAAAAAGTGCGTGACCTTATACGGATCCGTAAAAGCTCGGTGTTTAGCTCGACATAGTAGATCGGTTTCTACTTATGATAATTTTTTCAATTGGAAACTTCTATCTATATATGCATATTGTATTTGACATGGTAATCTGCTGGTCAAAGAGTATGTCTGAGCAAATCTTCTCGAGTCCGAGTGCGCCGCGCATTTCTTTGCCTGTTGTCTATTTTCACTTGTATGGAGTACTTGCTGTATGTCAGAAAATAATTCGCTTTCTCATATAATATATTGTTGTAGACCTCATTTCGATTTAAATAATCATATACACGAAAACACTCTTTAACCGATAGGTAGTAATGGGATTTTGAAAGATAGTAGCCTTAGTGATATAGACAGTTGTTTGCAAAAAACGTTATACATATGGAAGTACAGCATAGACAAGATAAACTATTCGGTTGTTTTTTTCGTGAAACTTATTGGCTATACCTAGTCTTTTTGGTCACTTTTTCCGGTCATCAGGTTACCCATGAAAGCGGTTTACATCACAAGAAAAGCACTATCTATCGCGCCACTTTCCGCGAAACCGTAGTCTGTGCGCTAGTAAGAGGCGATCTTAGGTGTCCTTGCTCGCTAAATCGCGAACATGGTCTGCCATTTAACTGGTAACGTAATCGCCGCGGTAGAGGATCACTGCGGAGAGCGCCTTATCTGCAGGCCATCAGGTGAAATAATTACGTTTGACTTCTGTTTGCAAAATATATTACGGCAATCTACAGACGGTAGACAAACTTATTTGTATTTTAGAGATAAAATGAGAGGTATGCGAAAAAGCTGCTAGAAACTGGAAAGCGGCTAGACGAAGGTTTGATACGAAGACAGCTAAGAGAGCCCATTATAGTGATCTTGTATTAAAGTAGTCTTGAGAAAGTATCTAGTAAATAAAGGTTTAGGTCGAACTATTCGGTTTTCTTTGTTTGCGTCGCTTCCCGATCAGATTTCCGTGCTAATAATAGTTTCAAAACGTGAAGAATTTATCTTAAGGTATTTATTTTTCCTATAATATGTGGATTAGAAATTGATAAGATAAAACTATAGGCATCTAAATTCGCCAATAATAGGAAAAAAGAATCATGACTATGTACCTTATGTAAAAAACTAACGTGCTTTACTAGGGCGACATATATCTCTATAGATCGCACGTTCTCAAACTCAGTTTACTGGCTTTACTTTCACATAGTTTCTCTCAAAAAAATCGTTTGTTTACACCCAGTTGATTTCTTCAATGAGCGTGTTCTTTCTCGGCGTATCATTAACAAATACTACAGGAAGACGTATTCATAACCCATCTCAATTGGCTATTTCGCAAGCTATTGCGACAAAAAGCATTGCTGCTGCTGCTGCTACTGAACTTGAAGTAAGGCTTTGTTACACTTGAGCGCTTGACGGGCAAGCGCTAAAGGCTCTTTTCAATTATGAATCTCTTCTCTCTATGTATTAGGTCATGAATGCTTTACAGGAAAGTAGAGCTTAGCACGCTGTCATGGCTTTATCGGTCGTGTCGAAAGTCAAATTGCTTGTCCAAGATGATACCAGCAATTTCTAGAAGCCGACTTGGCCTTCTCGCTGCCAGAAAAACTAGCAGCTTATAGCATGACACTAGTCTGTGCAATGCCACGGCAAGTCAGGGTTCCCCTTACCGTTGCAGGTGTCTAGTAGTAAGTAATAAGGAAATCGCAGATCTCAGGAAAATATGCGTGAGGGAAAGGCGTACATACACAAGAACAAGAAGCTGGCAGAGACGCACGAACAATTTTCAACCAGAAACAGAACAAAGAGCGACACAAAAACTCCTGGGCTATTCCAGGAAGCCCGAAATAAACTAAGACAAAGTATACGACATAGTAAGGAAAAATCCTGGAAAAAACTCATAGAAGCAGTCGACCAAGATGTTTTCGGACTCCCTTATCAAATAGTAATGGACAAAATAAAGAAACGATCACCACCAATGCTCCCAGACACAGCGATGAAAGCGGTCTGCTACCCCTGTTCATATTCATAGGCAGGAGATAGGGTCCGACGCACAACACCTAAAATTAACAGACGTACAGGGAGTACGGTCTCCCTCGAGACCTAGAGTTTCTGGTCAAGAGGAAAGCCAGAATGGAGGATGGACTGGAATGGCTCAAAGGGAAGGATGATGAAATGACCGTTCCTGCAAGTCATGGTTTCGAAGTGATATCAAACAGATCCCGAACCATGACCCAAGCTGATAAAGGGGTCCAGGGTTTAGTGGGTGAGAGTTCCACAGTAAGTCCCACAGTACCGGACAAAACACAATTCAGTGATGTCCGGTCTGCATAATGCATTTGCCCTTAACCTTAAAAAAAAGATGAAAAAAAAATTTAAAAAAAAGGTCACTAGTAGTAAGGGCTTAGACCACTGGACAGATACGGCGCCCTTTTGTAGGCACTTAGCGCCACCAAGAGGCTCGGATAAAGACGTTATTCAGGTGTTTGTTCTTTATCTGATCCAGGCCTGCTTCACTAAGAAGCCAGCCTCGACAATGTCTCTCTTTAACTGGTTATCTACTCCCAGGGGGCCAAGATCGCGCGGAAGCTTCTCGATATTGAATGGTCTAATTTAAGCATGGCACCAAAGTGTTAATTAGACTCGACGAGCTGATCAAACATAAGGGCGAGGTTCCCTGGGAAAGCCATTTGTATGGCCGACGCTCAGCTTCCCGAGCCAGATTTAACTTTTGGTGTTTAAGATGCGTTGTTGCGAGGTGTATTGTTAATGGCCACTAGCACAGTTCATATCGGCGGTGTCCTCGATGCTAACTTGATATACGGTTTCGTTCATCTGATCTCCGTCCTGAGTGGGGTGGCCCCATGCACCCCCGCCTCCAAATCAAACTTGTATTTTGTTTCAAAACACAATGAACAAGAGACGTTACGTAACCCATTATTTTACACTACAGAAAATTGGCATCAAAACATTTTACAGGACGCTTTAGGGGTCAGTCCTTCATTGAGACACTGTATCCGCGATACACCTATCTGGTAATAGGTTTGACAGTTGAGACCGTTTCATCGGCTAATTTACATGATAGATAACAGGTCTAGGCGCAATCGTCATATGGTAGATGAGGTCTCTGTAATGGTGCATTAAATCGGCCACAACAAGAATAACGTTTGCATTATTTCGGTCACGATGAGATCCGTGCAGGAAACTGCTGTAGCAGCTTTCGTCGACTTAGAACCTGGGGAGAGCTTTCCGTAGGCACCTATTATGCGCCATGGGTCTATGACAAGGTTTTCGGATCCGGAGCCCGCCATCCTTTGCACTTAGAGAACCTTAACCTACTGATTTTTGAGAACAATAATTTAAAGAGTATTTTTTCTGTACTCTCCACCTTTTAAACGTCTAATATACTACGGCTAGTGCTGCCAAAGGTGAACTCTTTGAGGGAAAATCGGAAGTTCGCATTTTAACCTTCTAATCGGGGTAATGAATGTTTTGTTTTACTGGGAGAGACGCGATCGTCTTGTGGAAAGCTCATCTCCGTCCAGCCAAACACTACATTTGTTCGTAACTGCTAGTAAGCAGCATCTAGCCGTTTTACGTACTTCCTTTTGGGTACTTCTAGATTAGAGATCAGTAGACTATTGACGTCAACCGAGATGCTTATATCAGGAAAACAGGGCTTAATGTTTTCGCTAGGCTTACTTGCAGACGACACACTTGTGCTTCAGACTATATTATTAAAAGCTTTCTCGACTACTACTATATATGGTAGTCAAAGTGCCGTAACTGTCAAATGAGGATGATATAAAATGCGTTGCTAAGGTACGCTGTATACCATTAGTAAATATCACAATATTCTGTGGATATCATTCCTTGGAACGAAGAAAAAATAAACGCGTTTTGTTCTGTTCTGTGTGTTTTTTTTACATTCTATTACTCTAATAACAAATAATTCTCGACTTAATCAGAAAAAGTCTTCTTTACACGAACAGACAAGATTGCAGAGTCCTTGTGGTACACGAAGTGAGCTCGAAGTTCAGATAAGATGCTTCCTGGACCTTTTGTTGAATTCAGCCCCTTGATCGCCTAGATTTATACAATAGCTTCAAAAAATATGCCCTCATCGTATTGTCTTACACATTAAACTGCGATAACGTATCAGTTTACAGGGTATCACACATCACGAAATTTAATTATGTATGGCCTGCTCTCGCTTAGCTGAATGCCATGAAAGCAGTTCCTAATCAGATCATCGAGTGAACCAAGGCCCACTCAACGGCAAACCTAGACACAGCCTTCGCGTTGAAATCCTACTATGCACGTACGCGATTGAACTTTTGTAGACAAAACAGGAAGGCTCCTAAAATATATATTCTCAAATGACGTGGCGTGAAAGCTGGGAGATGGCCGCAGAACCTCCTTCCGGAACGGCAGTGATAGCTTTTGTGAGCGACACGACGTCTATGAGAAAAATATTTTCAGTCTTACATCGGGTACTACTGTTCAACATTATTGTAGAAGACGTAGAACAACCCTGTAGTTGGATTACGTGTCGAACCGAAGGTGATTTTCCGGACCGAAGGTGACATGGCCATAGGCAACAAGTACCGAATACTGCAACATCGATTAGTATAGCCAACCTTGTGTTGCAGAACTAGCTAGTTTTCGCAAACGTTTCCTTTGTTGATACATCATTCACTATGCATCAATTTTGGAGATTTTTTCTGGGTATTTCGGTTCTTCAAATATTTTTTATCGTGCATACTTCGCTTTAAATCATGGGAATTACATATGAGGTATGAACATCCAAAACTCAGCCATGGCCATGGTACACGCCTATCAGCGTTCGTATTCCGCATGGCGAGACATTTTGCAACTGTAGGCTATAACGACAGTACACAAAATGCTACCATGGTACTGAAAGCGGCTTATATAGAATAGCTTGCAGTGTATATCTTGATTATGGTGCATTAAATGTAGTAAAAAATTCCAGAAATCAACATTTTTCTCCACGTCTAGATAATTTGGCTCAATCAATAGGCAATACGTGCTCGCAATTTGGCCAATAACTACATAAAAATATATCTACAACTCGTAACATTGCTACAGATGTTGCTAGACAATATTAGGGGCGGAAGGTGGAGAAATAGTTTAACTAGAGAAAGCAATTTACGAAAAACATCTTTGAAATTTTTCCGTGCTTCATCTCCCTTGTCTTTTACTTCACGCTTGGTTTTTCTTGTTTGACACTTATTAATAATGAGTTCCCATCCATTACTGGAGTGTCGTCATCAGATACTTTGTAATTTTTGTTTCGTTAATTTTACTATCGAGACCAAGCATCAAAACGATCTATCGATAGACCCATAGTTTCCTGAACATTGGCTTGAAACACTATAACAGTTTAGTAGACGTGACGCCTACCCACTTGGCGTCTCGCAGGAGGCCTGCTTTAGACCAACTCATTTCTATCTTGAACGAAAAGGACATGATATTTCTCTATAAGACACAAATTGATGTGCGGACGATTTTGAATTAAACGGTATTTCTTTTGCCCCCTGAGAAACAATCTACATTACGAATGGCGACGTAAAATGTATCTCTATAGTGTGAACAAAATGATATGACTATTATTATTTGTTTTACTACGTTTCGTTGCTTCGACACTAAATATTTTGAGTTCTATATCGATCTTTTTAAAAGTTTAGCTATATCAAAATCTGCACACTACCCTGTAATCTGCGATTTTATCTGAAACGGCACGTCGAACGTGTAAAACCCACATCCATTGGGTGTTTAGCACGAGGATGTATTATCAATTCAGCGATCATAGCTTTTACTCTTATTTCATTGGTTCATCACTGACTACATCGGAAGGTCTAGTCGTGTTCTAAAGGGATTAATTCATTCAGAGACAAATCCCTGACAATAACAACTGTTGAAACAGCTGAAAACAAACACGAACAAATAGGTGGCAGGCCATTAACGAAGCTAGGCTGAATACATTTGCTGCAGAGACCATTAGGTCTTTTACGTTAAATTTGCGCATGATAATTGTCTCCCTTTCAACAGAATACAGGTACCCTAACTCGACTATATACAGAGGGCTTCGTTGCTTGATGCCTGTTAATTCGTACCGACAATCGCTTCCGCAAACGTTAGGATATTGGTAAGTTACGGATGCAGTGGCTGAGCGAAACATCTATCTGAAAAAGGCAAGTTGTTCTCCCACCTCTCGGTGGGAAGGCGAAGTTAATAAATCATGTACGAGACCATCTTCACTTCGGTGTTTGCATTAACAGGATGTATCATCATGTATTTGGCGATATACCAAGTCGAAACGTTATCAAAAGATCGGGATCTATGCTTTGTATTTGTTCTCTTGAGGTAATTTGAAATTTGTTTAGAAATCGTGTAAGTCTGCATTCATTAATCCGTTATATTTTTTTTATTTATGAGTTCTATACGATGAAGATTTATGAGTAATATACGACCTTACGTTTCAATCGATCATTAAACGATTTCCGCTAACTCAAGTTTCAATTGGCAATGTGTGCCGAAGTTTAACTGCGGATACCCTTACCAACTTTTCTTATTTTTCTATAAAACATTTACATTCGCTAGCAATAGCTTTTTAACATTCGAGCATGAGAGTCGATTAAAATGGACTCAGGGATCGAACTATATGTTTTTGTGCCATCAGCTGAGAGCCCTAAATATGCCAAAGAGCTTCGACAATGTCACAGGTATAAGGAACGACAGCTTCCTGCAGCTGTGTTTCAGACTAGTTACGAACAATTACATTGCGGTAAAGTACCTAATGATCAAGTATATACTCGTATACCGATAATGGAGCTTTGCAATTAAAATCAATCATTTTAAAGCAACTGTTCTCGATGTTAACTTTATTGGAGTCTGCCGTATACTTGAATTAGAAGCTCTATTATAATTCCAACAATACAAAAAGGGCCTGATCTTTTTTAACTAGACTTTCAGTGCATGCTTATGTTAGTTCACCTGAGAACCCGTATTGGCCTTACAAACTTCACACGTCACTAAGCTAACACCTATGACAATGTTGATTTCGTAAAAGGCTACTTCCTCAAGAAGGTTCTATACTCAAGCTATTGGGTCGTGTTTAATAGTCAGTAGCATCTCGTTGCTTTCCGCTACCTTGTACGCCTCGAATCTGAACATCCAGTTGGACATTATCTCTATTCAGTACGCAAGCCGTCTAATGGAAAAAAAAAACGATACGACGCATAAATGCCCTCTGGCGGTGAGCGACTGTAAGCTGAAGCAACGACTGATTTAAACAGAAATCGACCGTTTACAACTTCGAAATTGATGTCATCGTTACTGCGTGTCCAGGACCTTAGCAAAAGCGAAGATGCATATGCCTCGTTGTTCCGTTTTGACTCTACTCAATACAATGGACCATCGTTTGAAATAGACCCACGTTGAAGTCGATGAGAAACGGAGTCTAAAACCTTGCACCGAGTGTGTACTATGAATGCTTCTAAGCAAAGGAGACACAACTCCACTCTGATCGCTCGCGTGCAAGTAGCGTAGGAGACACTTACTGATTAAGATTCGATACTCAACAACAAGGCTTTTACCTTGCCAGTATATATTAAGGAAATTTGTTTCGAGATCGATATAAGATGACAGAGACAATCATCGAATGGGTTTACCTATTTCTAATCTGGCAACTCTAGGTCCGGTACGACTGGCCTTTTCATAGCAATTGCCAAGCTTAATCAACTTTGCCTGAAATGCTCTCGTTTACCGACTCGCTTTATTTATCTTTTACTGGTTTGATGTTAAATTAAGCTTAATGCAAAACCTGGACGATACCTGTTGCGTCCATTTGGTGCAGAAGATCTTCCGTATATTCTGTCATAGCTTAAAGCAACGACTTCCACACTTTAAGCGAGCCATCGGTATTGATTAGATAAGACCTGAATAGAATTCAAACAGAATTGATAATGTTCTTTTGTTAACAGTAAATCCGCGCGAAAATAATTATTGTCGAGTCCGAAAATGCCGTTTATGTTGCGTTGAGATGCTTATTGACTTGCAATGAGCCTCTCGTTTCTTTATCTGTGTGAATAACTGGGTAATTTGCTGAAACTAGAGACCAGCCGCTGCCCACTTTTCTCTATCCGATTTTTCTCTTCGGCTGCAAAATTAAGTCGGGATTTCGTTAACACCGAGCAAATTCTCGAGTCATACAGATAAATATAATATATTTCTCGTCTCGTAGCGTTGGTTTCATTTGATATTCATCGAATGTTTCATCCCCGGTCGTATACTCTTTAGTGTACACAGTGTATGACAAGTTCATTTCATTTGTCATTAGTGACTAATAGTTAATAACTTAATACGTACGGGTCGAAGATATGCTAACAGCCGAGTGAATATATAAAGTTATTAAAAACCATTTCAATTATACATGTCTCATTAGGTTTCTAAAACTAATTTAAAGCATTTGTCAGATGTCCTAGAAATGGTATCAGGGGGGCGACGAGCAGCTTGACATTTATCACAGTATTTCTAGCATATCAAACATCGATATGTACTACCGCCAAGTAGTTGAAATCCGGTATCCTGCGATGTCTGTGGTGAAACCATGCACTACAAAGCGAATACGATTCGTTTGTTCAGCCTATTTGTTTTTTCGCGTTTGTTATTCCTCATTGCACTCGAAAAAAACAAAGTCCCATCGATCTCGTCTAAAATTTGCTCCCAGTTCCTGGAGTTGATCTTAAAAGCTTCCGCTGCTGACGGCTTAAGTTTTCGGACAGCAGTAACGAGTCGGCTAAAGGATTTTGGGTTGCTATGTATGTGCCAGTGCTCTTTTGAAAAAGGAGGTTTTGAGGCATTTCGATTGTTCGGATCTCTTCGGATTTCGGAAACGATCGGAGCTATCTTGATAGCTCGAGGTCGAATAGGCTGAAAGCGGCTATGAGGGACAAGCGATGACGCTACTCGACCGCTCATGCAGTTAACACTGCCCTCTTGCATGTCTTGGTGACGTGCGCAATGAAACTTCTGTGCCATTCGTGAAAAGGAAGTACGGAAACTGGTTAAAATAGGCTAGAGGCTGTCGGACGAGATGCAAGGTATCAGTCGTTACTGTGTTGTTTCGCCTTCTAAACTTCAACGCTTCCACTTTAGCTTAAACGCAGTCCTGTATCTAGCGCACGCAGCTGGGTCGCGGTTTGCTGCACTTGCGACTTGTTGGACCTGTATGTCACTGCGTCATTCAGAGACAAGACGGCTTTGGCTTGTTTCTTCGATCGCTTTTTTCATCAGAGAGGCCGTTTCGCAAACTAAAGAGCGATGGTGGGCCGAGATTGCCCCTTTGAGCCAAGCCAGTTGTTTAAGGTAATAATCAATAATTATTCGATTCTTCTATAGAATTGCAAGGGAATATTGAGCACCTCAATAGAGGCCTTTATCCTAAGCGTCGAGTCAAATACGGCCTTAAAGTTGATGAACACAGCGGATTTCGCAGCCTCTCTTGGCGTCAGACGCCAGCGCGCCACTTCCGTGGAGCGTTTTCTTCAAAAGCCATATTGCTGTTGTATTAAAATGGCGTGTATGCTTTTGAAGTGGCAGTTTGGTCTCTCAGTTAATAGACTGATCGTGTCGCGTAGGTTGAAAAATTTCACTGCACTCACTGCAGTGAAGACGAGCATCGCGCGATGTGTCGTAGAGTCCTTTCCTTCGGCGCAAACATCTCCGAAACAGTATTAAAGCGTGTCATATTTAGAGGAAGAGAATGAATTACATAGCATGGAACTGCTAGGTACAGGTTACTTGCTATTACGATGAGATTTCGATGACCCTATCATCAGTTGATCACCAACGCTAGGTAGGTTGCAATATATGAACACTCTTTAAGTTATAGAATGATGAGTCTGATTAGCCTTGTATTTACACGGTAGGCGTTTAAGTTAGCACAGGTACAACGATGCCATATGTTAAATAGTAAATCTTGTCGTCTTTTTCATAATCCAAAGAGTCGTAAATGAATTTTTGAAGAGATTAATGAATCTGAGGTACCTATTACTATAATCATTGTGGATCCACTCCATTCAAGCCGGAAGTCCGAAGCAGTACAGATCTAGGTTTACAGAATAGGGCACTTAATAACCTAAAGACATTTAGATATAGAACTTCAGGAGATAGTGGAGACTGTACAAAATGATCCAACTGTGAGGAACGGATCTAAACTGGCATATACGTAAGCTCCACGTTATCTGACTGGAAAAAGAAGATAACAACTAACTCCTGTATCTGAATGCCCTCTAATTGGAAATGTTAAGTAGAAAAATAAATCAGAGACGGCGAACAACATTTTCAAGAATTTACTCAAATGAAGTATTACACTGTCTTTTTTTTGCAAACTGATTTAGACAAAAACATGCCCAATTAGGGTTTGTTTCCCTTTATGTTATTCTTATCAAGCAAAGCTTTGATATTGTATTTGCAAATCGATAAAGCCGCATTGAATCTATCTATTGCAACCTTCACCATTTGCTATATAAAAGTACTAGTGACAGGTAGATATATATATCATGGCTACAAGCACAGCAGTTTTCAACAGATTCATTATACTGTCGCAAAAACGACGGAGAAAGAGCCTGAGGTCAGAAGGGTCCCAGTCGATATGTCTCCTGTACAACGTTTTGAAGTAAAGCATATTACATTGTTATCCTCTATGTAGCTCAGGATATATAGTTCCATTGACAGCTTACTTCGAAAAAGCTAGATATATTATCCTCAAAAATAACCAGATATAACACAGGCGACACGAATGGTCACCAGGAAGAGTCTATCATAGTTTTTGGCTACAGCCAGAGGAATCAATATATTTTACAATGCTGCATTTAATGTTTGTATTTACTGGTACCGCTCCGTCATTTAGAAACCATAGATCGACCTGTACGTAGACTGGCTATGTTGAATGCAATGGCTCCACGAAATGTGAAAAGCTGTTTTATGCCATAAGAAGAGATGCAGCGGCTCACGGAATATCAAAGAACTCTAAAGCTGGTGTTACAAAGACTTTAAGCACTTAGAACTCAGAAGGGACATACAGAATGTGGAATAGCGGTACAGTTCCGTTCTTAGTAGAAGCGAAAAAACAGTATACGATATGTTATTATAGGTTATTTAGAGAAGAAAATACCTTAACGCTTTCGTAAAGGTGTAAACGTATTCCGCATGTGTTATAAACAGGTTGGAGGGCACAAAAAACTACAGCGAAACAAAATACGAAGGACTATCAGTAAAAGGAGAATAGTCTAGTTTACAAAAAAAATTGTGTTATCGATGTAAACAAGTGAATTATTATATCGTTTCAAAAAAAGAAATGCCATCGAACGTAAATTGTGGTATTGTTGAAGAGTATATGTTGTCTGACAATGGACAAATGTAGCCTTTACATATGACGTAGTAATTAATTATAAATTAGTTAAAAAATGTACTGTTAGGCTGTTACAAGCGAATCCGGCGGACTTTGAAATTAATTAAGTAACTTTTGGAACTAGTTAAATCAGAATGGTAGTTTTTTTAATTTGTATTAGAGCTTCTATCCTTCATTTTTACGCACTTATTCCAGCACTCTGGTAATTTCTGAACCGCCATATACCCGCCAATCGCGCTCCTATACAATGTAATTACTCCACCTAGGGCTTCTCGAAGAATGTCGGTAATGAAATATGCTTGCTCACCGGTGGTCCTTTTTAGGGTATGGAAAGCCCCGTAATTACATGGGCTCAGATCACGAGAATAAGCAGCTTAAAGCCAATATTGCATATTTCTTTGCTTAGTACGTGTTAGAGGTTCTCTCATTTCTTTTTTATACGCTTGTCCTAGTCTTCCGAAAACTTTTAGACAGCCATTCGCGTACCTATCTGCAATTTCTCTGTCTGTTGCTTTCCGTGAATCGATGGTGGAATTTGCTTGTTTTCCAGTTACTCTTTTTGGAGAACGGAAAGGCCCGGAATCACACGGATTTAAATCGAGAAAATAAGCGGATTGAAGCTAACGTTGCATACTCCTTTGTTCAATCCAGAAAGTAATAGGAAAAAATTCGCAGTCTGGCGTCTTCGTGAAGTAACCAAAGTGCGCGTTCTCGATTGCCATGCCAACGGTCCGTGTGTCCCTCGAGGAATATGAGATAACAGGTTGCATTCGTTATTTCATTTTAAGTATCTCATAGTGGCCTTGTTGGCGTTCAACACTAATTTTTGTTTCTGAAACGTTTATACCATCCACGTTTTGTGCTTCTCTTAATCTTAGATGAATGCCTGCAGCTCTATAGCCTTCGAAGGATAAAAACTTGAAAACTGAGCATTGATTTTTGAGGCTAAAAAGTGATTTTCTTCCTGAACTCCTTTGTCCTGAAATGAGCTTTCATGCACAAGTTTCGCGAGGACTGGACTATTTATAAGACAGGTTTCGTTTTCTATATAATACGTTCATACGTTATTCAATTTCAGGACCCGCTAAATTCGCCTCAAACGACCTAGTAAATTAATGATGATATAGCCTAATTTACGGACTTGATGTAGATTTACGGCTCTCCCACGCTGTAGTACTAGCACTATTGCGTTGGATGATCTTTTTGTAATGTTTGATCATCTTCTGGGTGTGACGGCTACAAACTACTGGCAACCTGTGGAGTGATCAACTTTTATACATTAGAGCTAACTGGTTGATTTGCAGGTCTTATTTGGGAAGAGATTAGAAGCCAAACATATACCTATTCTCTTTTTCCTTTATTTAGAATTAGTGTCACATGCATTAACAGAGACTACATCATACGCATCTATACCCATCGTATTAAGACAGTAGTTTTTACACATTTCTCTAAACTGTGCCTGTCCAAGAAACGAACGTATTACTTACATACAAATTACAGTAACAAAACAACACCCGGATGGCTCTGCTTTGCATTTATAGAGAAAACGTTGGTGTTTCTTTCATATATTACGTTGTCATCTCTCATATAGTGACCATCAATCCTGGAACCTCCGCGCCGCTTTTACGCGCCGAGGCGTATTTATATATGCGGCACGTCGCCTGCTCTGAAACCAAATATTAATGTAATAAATTCTTATTTTCGAGTTACTTTGCCCCTAAGAAACGTTGCAATCCAATCTGCGATTCCGAACATACTATCCAAACGATAGTGCCACTTCTGGTTCGATGACATACTCCTTCTGCCTTTTCGCACAAATCCACCCTATATTGATTAAGGCTATGGTTTTTACACCTTTTTCTTAATTACGTCGCTCCTATGTTACTCATACATAGATTACGGCTCACATATGGACTACACACATATACAAGGTCGCTTTCTCATGTAAAAATTAGAATTATGTGTGCAGTTTGGTTTATTAGTAAAACGGTGCTAGTAATAGTCGCAACTTGCTAATTTTACCAGGCATAATCTATATATAGCACCATACAACAAAAGACATCGGGATGCAGAAGGCTAGCTAAAAGAAATTTATAGTATCTACAATATTTTTTACGAAGAGTTAAAACAACTAGACCATCGAGTGTCAGCCGTCATAAGAGTACTGATATAACGGTACTCAATATGCATCCTCCATATACTTGTATTATGACTCGTTCTATAAGAAAAAAAGCTTTTAAGTGAAAGTGTTTTCTCAAGTAAGTATATTTTCCAGATTTAGGATTAAATATGGTAACTAGATCTTGTAGTTAGTGCTATTTGGCTGCTGTATTGTACCTTATATATAGACAGGAAGACAATGAAAATATTAGGCTCTATCAACGACCCTAGCGGACTTTGAAACTGAATAACTTTTGAATTAGTTGGGCTAGAATGATCATTCCTAATGTATATTAGAGGCTAGCTGCTTTATTTCTACACCTTATCCCAGCGGCCTGGCAACTTCTCCAGAGCCGTGTGCCTGGCATTCGTGTTCCTATATGTAATTACTCTACCTAAGGCTTCTCGAAGTAAGTACATAATGAAATATGGTTGCCAACCGGTGGCCCTTTGTCGAGTATGGAAAGCTCCGTAGCCACACGGACTTAAATCAGTAGAATAGGCAGCTTAAAGCCAACATTGGATATTCCTTTGCTCGATCCAGAAGGTAACTGAGATCTGATGATGAGGTTCGACATTGTCATCAACGCGACCAATGTATGTGCTTTCAATTATCGTGGTAGTGGTGGACGAGTCTCTTGAGAACTCGAGATAACGGCCGCATTCATTGGTTCATTTTCGGTCAGTATTGTAACCAATAGCCCTAATGTCCGTTGCAAAAACTTTCCTTACTTTACTACTCGACAATTCCATCGGACTGAATTTCCTCCCCGGGACGGTGCCATTTTCTTGCCTGGCCCCTCTCCTCTAGCCGAAGAAATTGAACCGTTCTTTATGACGACCGTGTGCTCCAGGTGGGTTCTTTACTGAAGTCTCACAAATTGCACGTGGAGCACACTACACGTATTTCCCTGAAGTCAATTTACAAGGAACCAATATTTATTTAGCTTTTTCACTATTTGTGTTATGATCTTGTGCCAGTTTTGGTTGACATTACCCCCGATACCTGCGCATCTCTTCGCTGGTTTTCAACATTCCAGTCTGCCACCGTGAAATATCTGCATTATTTACGCTTAAGGACTTTCGTCTAATGTTTTCCACCGATCTTCGATAAGGTTTCTGCATCGCTATAGCCTTCGAAAGACAAAGAACTGACCACTAAGCGTTAATTTTCAAACCTAAGAAAAGTGATGCTTCTGAGTTCATTTCTTCTGGGTTAAACCAGTACCCATCTATGAGTTTCAATAATGAGACTGGAGTATTTGCCAGCCAACCTGTCTATTAGCGGCGCTTTGTTTAAAGGTTATTCTATTCCAAAATCCGTCGCGTTTGCCCATGACAGCCTAATAATATTATTTTTTATTAGTTTTAGATTTCAACCTAAAACCCGAAATGTGCATTTTAAGAAATACAGCCCCGATAAACGTCTCCTAGACTAGCCACAACGTGTCTAGCAGCGATGCACCACTTGTTCTGTTGCCCTTCTTCAAGATTAGGTTTGTGGGCTAAATGGGGGCCGCATGTAGCACATTTAGTCACTCAAGACTGTTCACTTGACGTTAGGACCATCATTGCCAAGTATGCATATATTTGTTTCCCTGTCCTTGCAGTACTTTGTCCTACAGCAACAACAATAACGTCGTCGTCTTTCTGGTGATGAGATCCATACGAAGAGCAATTAAGCGACGGGCTGAAACGTCTCAACGACCGCACTACCTTCTTCGTATAGCAGATGAACTGAATAATGGCCGCTGAATTTCCACAGTGCATAACGTTATAATGGGTTTCCCAGTCTCCTTCGACTTGAAACTTAGCTTATTCAATTTGAATGCGCCGTTTTCGTCCGTATTTACGTTCCTTTGCATCTTCCCTGATAAAATAATCCTTGCACTCTACTTTGGAAAGCTCCCATGCTCCACAGATAATAGAACCACAGAATAGCTTTAGGCTACGAGCCAACTTGGACAACGCACCGGGTCGCACCGGAACTTCAAACTATGATCTTATAGATCTTTAAAATTTTACTATACGGTTATTATTGAAGCATGTACAAATATTAGTTATCGAATTTTTAAACCAGCTTCGTAAAAAGATATTCTCCATTCTAATTACACTGGCGAAATCATTAAAAGATATGTACGAAGTGATATTCGGACCCATTTATTAAGTGACAAATAAAATCGGTCGTTCTGGATATTTGACGGAATTTAACTCATGTATTAACAGAACCATCTGAGCTGTATCTTTATCGCTAGGTTTTTAAATCATACATCTGAGGTGCAATGTTCGCTTGCAATTAGGCTACGCGTATTGCGACATTTGTCCTTTGTATTTGAAGCTATCGCGTCTCAGCAATAAGATCCATAGGAAGATTTTGTACATGATACCATTGTCCTCGTAGCAATCTGCGATGTGAAAACTTCATTAGAACTTTAATTTTTATGTTGAATCCCTTCGAATTTATCAAAGCGCGTAACACTGTGAGTGGGAACGACATCAGTAAAAAGCGGGATTCTGCGAAAACTTAGAGCTACCAAACATTGTTTACGCTCCTACTGCAACATTGAATGGGTAATAGTTATCACCGGTAACATTATAGTATTGTTTTTGTCCTTTTGCGAGCGATCAGATAGCTCTCTCATCGTCTCTGGGTTATTATAAGGTGACAGATTTTTTTTTAGTCAGAAGCCCGTGGCAGTTATCGGTGAACTGGGAAGACAGCTGTTTATTTTTCAGTAATCGAAACCGAAATGGGCTAGGTGTAGAAAGTGGCACTTGTTCGACTTGCAAAATATAACTTGCAAAGTATAACTATGAGCATATTATATTATGACTAGCTTTTAGTATTTAGTAGGAAAGTTATTATAATATGATAAACATAACTTACGATGATCTGGTACTCAATATAACAGGGTAATGCGAAGAATATTGATATACGTAAGACCAGATCAAACGATCCTTTATTATTCCATATGTCCAATGGATTCGATTTGTACTCTGATGGCAAGACAGCAGAGAGCGATGGACTATATAGCAGGCGTTCTATGTGTGTGAGACAGGGCGGCGTCGCACTATTAATTACAATGATAACAATCACAATGAGTTCACAGATGTTCCAAACTATCTATACATTCTGAACATTGTACGAACTATAATCGGTTATAACTACGTTGCATGACTTTAATGGGTCAACTTGCAGTAGCTTTATAAACTCGCTGACTCATTGACAGTGGGCTGTCATTGCAAAAACTGACAATGAATATGGATGGCGTCCTGTAGATTTCATCTGACGGTGCCATCAACAACGGCGACTTCTGCTACCGACCTTTTAAGTAGCAATAGTTGCATACATGTTGGATGGCAATTACAGAGCCTATATAAAGATGCACGCACAAGCTGTCAGTATTGCACTGGCCTAACTTTAGGATATCGGCTAAGGCTGTTCGGGCTTCTCTGGTCGGCTGATGTTGTACGACTCCGATTTACGTTCAATCGAAGTAACTATAAAATAAATTTAAAGGTGTACGATGTTCTATTGAATGCTTTTTTGGGACACCCACCTTTTCCCACAGAAGAGTATATTAGCTTTTCGCCTAAAAATATAATACAAAGAAACCAGGCCTAGGTTAGAAGAGGACATAAGTCTACAGCTGGAAAATACCGTTGTTTACGAGGAGGAAACAAATAAACTTATGGTTGAAGCATGATAGCCGCGCTGTTCTTAATTGGAAGCCTATTTGTTACTAGTTTTTAATCTGCCGGATTACATATATATATATATACATTAGCCCATACCCAACTGTGGCCTGTGTTTCCCCTAAACTATATATGAAGAAAGTCAGGATAGGAATCGTTTTTCATCAATTATCATTAACTGTAAGCCCATTATATATGACCTTGAACCGGAAAAATATCTTTCAAGGATGTTTGAGGCAACACTGTACCTCGCTGACTAGCTATCTGTTCCTCATCCTTGCCCCCTGCCGAGTATTCAAAGGCAGATTGTAATTACACCTAGGTACAAATGTAATAATATGGTGTGGTAAACTAATAACAGATTGGTGTTTCAACTTTAGAAGCAAGCCCAGTCCCGGTCTATGCAGGCTCTTTGTCATTTCCGTATCGCGTTTGAGATAGCGTGGAAGTGAGTATGAGGCGATAACTCGTAATACTCACAACGCTTATGCGTCTTACATATTCTATTCCTTGTTGTTGGTAGAAACTGTTCAGGCCAGCCAGGCCTTACCAGGGAGACTTTGTATTACAGATGCCTTTCTCGAAATAATGCTGTCCTGTTTTCGCATATTATTCTCATTTATTCGATAATTATTGCGTCAGTATTCCAATAATAAATATATACATTGGCGTCATTATTATAACCAACAAAGGTGGCAATTTTAGACTAATATAATCACTTAGCATTTTCCCGCTGCAGCTCCAGTGGGGAGGAAGCCGTATGGTAAGGCTTTACCGTAACCTGAAAAAATCTATTCCTTGCGAACTTAACTGCTCCTTTGCGAGATGAAACCGATTAATTACGAATGCAAATGTCGCTTAACACCAAGCCCCTGTTTATACGTTTGCTCATGGTACAAATACAATAGCATCCTAAATTTCAGGACACTTCTAAAAACCAGTCTTGAAATTTTAGAAAAAACAATATGCACTTGATTAATTCTATGACATGATTTCTTCTATGCATCATGATCTCCTTGTTGGAAATTAGTCACTCTAAAACGGCAGTATTTTCAGAAAATTTTTCCCCGAAGGAAGCCAAAAACAAGCGGCTTCTATAAAAGTGCCGCATGGACAGTTGCGCTTATAAAGCATGCTATCGCTAGGGCCTCCTCTCACGTTCTTTTTACTGAATGCGCTTAAGTGTGTCGTGACCGTTATCCTAGATGTAGTGAGCATAAAATCTTCCTCAGAACGAACGATTCCTAAGCCATCATAATTATTCGATTGTAGTTACAGCATGTATAAAAGTCGGCTTCAATTGGAGAAGTAACAGTAGCATATGAACTCGAACAATTAAGTATTTAATTAATTTCAGAATGCAGTCCTTCGGTCTGTGTCTCAGGTACAGGTATCTGTTCCAAAACACAAGCATTTTGTCCAGCCAAGCTAAACTATGTAAAAGATCTAATACGATGTATTCGTGTACCGATTTGTGTTGGTACGGTCGGTACCTTGAGAACAGTAACACGAACGGTAGTCCAGGTTCGGAACCAGATGTGATGCTCCCTCGTTGTCACGGAGCGGAAATTCAATAATCGTAGCAAAGCGTTATAGGGTATAATATTGAGGATACCGCTCGAAACGGTTGGTGAGCTAAGCCAAATTCCATATACACGATACCTTAATTCATTCCTTTAGGACACAAACAAGGCAGTATTGTTGCTTTTCGTGCCATACAGATGTATGCATAAGCGTATTAATATTTACGTGTATAGGCCGTTCGTTAATTTCCTTTTTCCTAACTAGATCAGAACCAATCGGCACCTGACGCTGGCGGACTTACATTGCACAAGGCGGCCTAGACTTTACCGAGCGATAGAAACTCCATTAAACACCTATTCGTTTAATGCCGAATCATGTGGTACGTACCAACGGCCCAGACCTAATCTTTAACGCCAAATTTCAAAAGAACATTCTCTATTAAACTTACGCTTGCTCACTCACTTATTATGAAATACCGTTATAATTGTCCGAGTTTTGTAATGTTAAGCTGTAAGATTTATTTTCCCGTTTTCATTGCTCTCACAGAGAAAAATAAGTACCTCTTCGTTTTCCTTGCTACCAGAGGCACACATTTTTGATTTTGCCTTCGCAAGGCAGTTAAGGCCATAATTCTTAGCCGAGATTACACTTAATTTCTAATCAATAGAATAGATCACTGATGCATTTTCGGGTGGATTCGCTCCTGATCCTCCAGACAACAGTATATACAATAAATCCGAATAGAAATGTGTTGGCATGTTAGGACACTATATTTAGAAAGAAACAATTTGTCCATCAGGATGAGGCTTGGCCTTCATGCTTTGGTACTTTTTGTTGAACACTCAAAAAAAAAATATGGCGGCTAAATGCGTTTCATCCTGAATTGTCCAGATTGTCTCGAAGATTTTGAAGGAAAAACCATCATCCTAAGTTTTTCTTCTTCCTTCTAGTTCTCAAGTTCGTTTCGTCAACGTTTCTCTCAGCAACTATGACAAATAGTTTCTTATGCATTTGCTTTGCTTCACATGGAGTCCCGTTGATCGATTAAAGCTCACCCTGAAACAATTCGTAATGGTCATCCTGAACATAAATCTCAGAACATCCGTTTAGCTGACTGGAATAAGTTACATGTACTTGTGTTACAACAAAAAAAAAAAAACTATGTACCGATATTAAGCCATTATAACAGGGCACGTTTCCTTTCTGTGTTTGGCTTGAAACATTCGCCTGTTGGGCATTGGTTTGGTGGCTTAATTCGTTCGAAGTCTGACTCAACTCTCATTATGCATTCAGAATGGCTCGTTGTAAATAAAACTAAATTGTCGTATCCGTAATTAGCACGACAAAGTTACGTACCGTACGATGACCAGGTAATGATCGTGACAAAATTTCATTCAGCTGAAAGGTGGCGAACGCGCCTAATCGGCGTATTGAAGTACTGTTTCAGTTCGACTTCCATTGACGTTGCACGCTAAAGCGATAATTTTCTGCTTCTATATAAAATATACGATAGCGGATTTCAAACATGCAATAAAACAAAATCATGGAAAGCAAATTACTGACTCTTCTTGCAGATGCTGATCTTTTGGAACAGACCGTAAGTTGTTACGGTATTTTTTTAAATCGACAAAATATTTATTTCACTCTGAAATTAATAACAAAATTTCGTTTAATCCGTTAATTTTAGGAGCTACGTGAGTCATTAGGCTATCGATAAAAACATATGATTGTGTTTGCAATTTACTCTTTTAGTGAAGTTAATTGTGCAGTTTTCACGCAGACAAAACAGTTAAGAAAAATACTTCTTTCTGTATTTGAAAGAAACAGCAATTCTGCCCGGTGCCTATTGTTATGCATTGTATATGAGCGTATGTCATAATCCAGCAGCTTTCAACGATACTGAATCAGTGGCCAATGGTGCGCTAATATAGGGACAACCTAAATTGTTTTTATAGCATTTGTGATTATAGATTATTCCCCTAGAAACAGCCGTGTGCCTACAGATTTACTATTTATTTTTATCGTACAGTTCGACATCTCACTTTAGTACGTTTCATGTCAAATAATGGATTTCTGACCTTCTTATTTAGCCTGTGATTTTGTGGACCTGACTACATCCTGATTTTTCGCGAATAACGTAAACAGCAAGCAGACGAAAATCGGCTACCACAGAACTAATGATGCTGGCAGAAGGCGGCACAAGTTCTTCTGTATAATATAAAAGTATTTCGCAATTGCATTTTTATTAAATAGAATCGTGTAAGTAGAAATTACTAATCCTGCTAAAAGAGAAATGATTGATAAGGAGAGGACAACTTTAAAACTTATAGCATAATATCATAGAGCGTTTTCTGTGAATACTTACGCCCACCTACGGCAGGCAGAAGACCAAACCGGTTCAAAGCTGCGAAATCTACCAAGTAAGCTCTGAGAAACATAGAAAGATGGCTATGTCATCACATCTATGAAGCTACTAAAAAGCGGATGAAGCAGTACAGTAAACTAGAACCGGATTAAGCTCATTTTAGGCAACCCCAATAGGACCTGTTAGCAATCACGCGAGAAAAATTGGGAAGACGTATTTTTGGAGATACGTGTTTCATATTCCTTCATTGCAACGCCGTGGCCGTACAAATCATTATAAACATAATTTTTTTTACCTGTATTTGTCGACATATTCCTAATTTGCGATCCACATTTGACAAGTGCGTACGGTCTGGTCAAACCGTTTCCAATGCCCGACAAAAATATATGTATAGACATATATATCAGGAGTGCGTTCTGCTATACTTATTATAACAACAGTCGAAAATATCGACTGCTTCTCGCAGCAGCAAACGGGGTTTTCTTTCTCTCTTGATATTCAACGCTTAATTTGGAGACGAAGTTTTCTTAGAAACCACAGCTAAACGTAAAAAAACAAGCTATATCGGTAATGCTTGCGCAGCTCTGAAGATAAATAGCGATGCACTTTGGCCCTTACTACAATGGTGTGTGAAAATCCCTTGCGTTGGTGAAAAGTTGTTGCAGTTCTTTTCGGTAGTTCGAAGCGCACGAAGGCGTTCGGGTTTGGCATCAAACGAACTCTATAAAAAAAAATGATAGGTGAGAACTTTCAACGGCACAAACTGCTAGGTGATAGCTATAACATATAGTACTGCGACATATAACCGTTAATTTTTCCGAATTTTCTGAATAGGTGCTATACATAGTAGGTGTCACAACGTATTGGTATGACTTCGTATGTTTGCTCTCCGTACCCCTAATAGGGATGTGTGCCCATGAAAAAGTTATTTTTTCCAGGACTTGAGCTTTATTTCAGGTTAATGCATGTCGCAAACACGTCAACAACCAAGCTGCTGGCGTACCCCTTAAACATCGATACCGAGTTTAGATTATGTCATTCAGCTGGACACCTTAATATTTTGTGTTATATATATTTATTGTAGCACAGACTCTGCAATAAACAATAATATGACTTTCACCGGACAATTTTAATTAGACACAGTACCACCCCGAAGTGGTTTGTGCTCGTAGTTGACCAAATCAGGATTGTGTAATACGCTGATTGATAAAATATTGTTTACAATGGAAAAACAAAAAGCAGTCGTTTGTAGATACGACGAGCAGTCACACTCCAAAAATATGGAGCGATCATTTGTTGTTTTAGAACACAAAAGCGACTCCAGTTGTGTGACTACTCTTTCGAATTAAGCAATTCACGACCGAAAAATCGTGAAGATCAGGTGAGCTAGTGGTCCATGTTTCGGCCAGCATAAATGTATCGACACCCTTAAACTGTAGGTGCGAGAAGCGCTAAGGTTTTAGAGCCCTATAGACCCACCTCGAGCGTTCCACTGGGGTTCGGTCCTGTAAGGTATTCTGCGATCGATCCGTGACGTAACTGTAACGCCCTTGATGTAAGCTGCCATCTCCCCGGGGGGTCGTCGTAGCGGTCACCATTACGATTATTTGACTCACAAATACTTTGACGTTCGGAGCACGTAAAGAAGAAAACAACTATTCGGGGCCATTGACAAGTCGATGGGTCGCATGGATAGCATGCCGAGTTAGGACATGCGCAGCCGCACGTCGCACATTCGAATGCTACATGGACGCATGGCTGATAACGATGGCTGAGTGTTACTCTCAGGCCTGTAAAAATAGACAACCGCTAGTTCGAGCGCGGCTAAGGCATATGCAATCAGTACTGTTCCTTGCAAAAAACAGTACTGATTATGCAGTATATAATAATAATAATAATGCAGTAAATCATATAACGACCATAGTACCGGGTTTACTAAAATGATGGTGGCTTGCATGAAGCTCGAAGGCTGACTCCCATCTCATGCCCCGCAAAAGGCATAATGATAGCTTCTAGTACACAACAAAGATTTGTTATACACGTATTATGAGTCCTCGCGCACAACCGATACAGTGCGGAAGCAAGCTACCCGAAATATTGGACACGTATTTTAAGTCGTCCTACTGCTGCCGTATGTCCTATGTGAAGCACGAGCTCATGCACCTAAGATAATACATATCTCCCAGGCTTCCATAAGGAGGTCATCTTTAGAGGTCAGTTTGCTGTGGTATGGGTACATAGACTCTTAGAAAATTGCTATCTAGATAAATAAAGTGTAAGTAAAATATCGCATCGTTTGCCCAAGAGCGTACTAGTCAATAAAGCCCAATGTATTTTGGAGAAGCAAGTGTTTTCGCGCGCTTTTCTATTTACCGATACGAGGTAAACACCTGGTAAGCTGCCAATTTGATCTCTTGGAAGTTCGAATCGTCGTAAACATGTTACCTCACAAAGGTAAACTATGTCACATTCTAGTAACATATATTCCATTGTTTGTGGTTGAATGTCGCGCTAGAAAAGGTATACTTGTATGGCAGTTTTAGAGCGACAGCAATCGCTTGTGTGTAACACCCCCACAGGTACCGGTGCCAGAATGCCAACAGTCAGCTTTTTCTGTCGTTGCTACAAATGCGCGCTGCACTCCTTGTCGGCTTTCCGTTATTGTCATATCTGGCCAAATTTTCTGTTTCTTCGTACTGTCTAACCATCTTCGATGTTTGCCGCTCGACGTTTATTCAGTACCGGTTTATACGTGGTTCTTTCTCAACAGCATTTGTATTGTTTTACGCTAATCCTCTTTAAAAGTCCACCTGGCTATTATTATAACTGTCACCTTATAAACTGCGCTTAATTGTTTCTTAATAATAACATAATGATGGTAAAAATTCAAATATTTCAGTAAACTTGACACTTAATGTACATTGTCGTATGATATAATAGCTGTTCCTAACCAAGTGTTTTGTCTTCTTTTAATTAGTTTTAAATATATGTATTTCTTCATTCAGTGTATCATTTGTATGTATTGACTTGAATATTATAGCGGAAAACCGACCGGTGTCTCTAGCTGGCCAGAAAGAAGCTTATTATTTGGGAACGCTTTGTTAAAGTGCAGCTTGATAACGACTGCCCAAACAGATGTCGAACAGAATTTCGATCAGGACATTATCATACACTGTGATTGAACCCTTTCTAAGAAAGACTCACGTCGAAACCAGTGTCCGTTTTAACGAAAGTGAACGGTTGAAGCTAGTATCAATGAGCACGGAAAAAAAGCTTCCTTCATCGGTCCTGGAAATCAGCGAAGTGTCGTCTTGTTTGTTAACATATCCAATCAAAAATGCCTAACCATTTTACCAGACGTGGGCGCCATCTTCATCCTGGTTATCTGTAGGGTGCACAGAAGTCGCATCTTGAAATTTTGTGCTTAAATGTCGGTTTTAGGCTTATATTCACAATGATTTGTTCACCAGATAGTAGTCAAGACTATTTTATACTTGAATGTTTACTATATTTGCTGTGTTTTCGAATTTCATTTAGGCAATTTATAGTTTGTTATCTAGACTGCGAACAGCTAACAAAACCTTCACAAATTAATTTTATATCGCTCATGTAAATAGTCCCGGCGAAATATAAACAGGAGTAATATATTCGATGTAACCAGACATAGCCGCTCAGTTGCTAAAATAGCCGGTAAGTGGCAATTATGGTTTAAAGGGCTGCTAAAAATCGTATTTTTTTCAATTTTACTGCCAAATTCTACTAATAGCCCAGTCTAGGTAATACGCGATATAGCTGTTCATTATCTTACTGCTATGCTGTGTAAAATAAGATTGTTAGCGAAGAGTGTTATTGAGCCGGCATGTAAAAAGTAAAAAAATCAAAGGTACAGAACGAGCAAACGCGGACAAAACGCGAAAGGTAGTGCAACAAAAGTCAACGTGTCTCAAGCTTAGAGTGACATTGGCTCAATTCGCTAGGAAGCCTCATCTCGATAGCGAGTCCAAAGATACTCCGACTCAAACGCTTGTATATATATAACGCTTGTATAGAACAAAAAAATACTTAGATTAAAATACTCGAACGAAGCAACCGAAAAAATCATTAGAATCACTAATGCAACCATTGTAGGCAAGTTTCTTCCCGGTAATAGTTCCGACCCGAAGAAACATTATCCTGACACTTTTTAGATCTTCATCTACTAGAGCAAAGCACGTATCAGAGACATTTCTAATTCACTGAGACAACCCACCATGTTGTATTAGATCCGACCAGATTTTCTGACAAGGTTGAATCAATATCTTCCTAAGGCATGTTTATCAATTTAATTACGTACCTAATACAAAATCAATTTCTTTTTATCTCAAAACGATTGCTTTTGTATTTACGGCAGCTACTCAGAGCAGAAGTATATTTTGTTGTTTTTTCATCTACGGTCGTTTTAAGTGTTATTGTATTGGGTACAAACAATGCCGTGCTATTACCTGTTTTTTTTTATTGCGAGAGGCCGCCGAAAAGCTCCATTGTCACCTTCGTTAAGTTATTTAGCTGCTATGCGATTGCCAGTTGCAGTTACGATTGGCATCGAGATACAGGGACATTCCTAAAGGGGCTTTCTGTGACGTACCCAATGCTAACATTTGTTCATTACTTACGTGATATAGCTCGAATTACGATACCGGCGAAGCTAAACGGCCGATAATTTATAAAATACAAGTATAATCCCATACCTGTTCACAGAGATAGTTTTTTTCCGTCCTTGTTAATTCCTAGAAAGACAAATGGAGTTACAGGTTAAAGTAGATCAAGTTGATCTACCAGACTGACAACGTAGCTTGCCTATAGCAGTCTGCTCGTCGAAGTATTTTGTTAGCTTTGCAAATGTTAGTTCGAATATGGGCTTTCCTCATCATACCGAGCAACATTTGTTGGCGTAACCCATTCTATACATTTTATATAAACCCAGTCTGTATAAGATGTGTTGGGCAGTACATATGACAAAGCTATGCGATCTGGCATTTCCGTGGAAACAACTACCCTTAGACCTGATTTAGATTGTAATAGGCTGTATCCAGTAATTATACAAGAGCCACCATCGATCCGAACTACTATTATAATAATACAATATAAATAATTTAACAGCAATATTGTAAAATTTCACACTGTGCACGCTTTCTCCGTATCCAAAAGTCAATCGATAATGTAGCAAAATAATTCTCTGCATTTAAAGAGTTCATTTACGATAGATGCTCACATGATGATTCAGGGACAACAACAGCAAAGGCACCGATAAGAACAAATGTAGAAAACGATATAGATTTCGTCTACAACAGATGATACAAGCGCTATCTGTTGTAGACGAAACAAGCACGGTCTCTTTGTAAGGGGTTCGAGGATCGAGTGGAACGTGTGCTCGTCAATCGAAAACACCATCACATGCTCCTGGCATTGTGTATATATATAGCCGATATCGATCAAATACGTTGTTCATAAACAAAGGTCTCAAAACATACCATAAAAGGACAGCACCACGTTCAGGACAAGGAAAAATGGCAACAAGATCCTTGCCTTCTTTTACGAGTTTGTAATTGTTCCTACTTTATCCCAACTCTCCTATAAATAACGTTTGTCACAAGAGACGACAGCAAGCCTGATTGCGAGTGGCATTTAACAATAGAAAAATAACAATCTGTGTTGTTTCGAAGTGAAAGAGGCGCATTTTTTACCTTATTTTGTATTTTGCATCGTCTTTCCTAACTTCCATAGTGTTAGCACATGCCCATATGGTAATGCCGTTCTGGACGTACACTTAACAGATGATAAGAACACATTACTCGACGTTACTATACAGCATTTTCCATTAATAGGTCTGATAAGTATAGCAAAACCTACGCCGGCCAGATCCTTTAGTGAAAACAGGTCTTTGATGTAATTTCACAGAAACGATTTTGCAGACCTGTTTGCACAGGAAAAAATAGCCAAAAGCATTGAAAAATTCGAACCTAAATGTAAATGATTTCGGCCTTGCTGTACTCGTCCTTTCTTTCGCTGAATCTATAGTTCTGAAGCTGAGACCTAGTGTAAGGCATTAGCGATACTGATTTACTCAGTAGAATACATTCAAGGATGCTGTTCTTTATCCCAAGGATCAGCTCATTCAACGAATGCATTATTCGGCACTTACTTTCTCGAGTCCATCTGCTTCTTGCTATTATCGTTTCATCAATGCTGTTTACCGAGAATTGACAAGACTTTGTAGTATGGGAAAAGAACGTCCCCGTATGTGTGGTGTTAAGAAATTTTTTCACTATGCCAATAGGTAACATTAAAGGTGAATGATCCTATCTGTACGTACGTGACCGCTCGGTTTCCTGTATCCAGTAAACTGCGGCTCTCGGAATTTGTATCTCGAATCTTCCCCTTTCTATCTTTCAAAAAACTACGAACCTATTGAACGGTGGTTCCAGCCGAAAAGGCTAAGGTTGGGCAAAGCTCAAGCAAATAAGTAAAGCTCGGTTTACGTCGTTGAAGTATACGCTATGTAGCTAGTTGTTTTGACCGTAAAAAACGGGACCGTTCAACCGAAGTCAACGACGATAACGCAGGTACACGAAATATTTTACTGTGGCGGATATTTTCTTATGTACCACATATTAAGATCACTTTCGTGCCTCCGATAAGGTGTCTCACAGCATCCTCCACGGGAAAATAGTTGCCTTCAGAACAGGGCATTGCGTCTGCGCCAGGTGCTGGGTCCATTTTTCCGATAGCACAGTTAGTGCTTAAGTTGGCGACGGTTTGTCCAGTCTGAGTCACCGCCCTTCTAAAGTCCCTTAATACTACTTGGGTCACTTAGTGCATTTCAAATCCAGCGCCAAACATCGGACTTCGATTACGTTAGCTAGAACACGGTCTATCTTTCATGCTATACAATGAGACAAGGAACCTTGAATGCACGAAACTCTTCTCTCATCTTAGAAGCAGGATAAACAGAAAATATTTACCTTCTAAGTACACCGCTCTATACCTGTTTTCAAAGATACAATCTCATGTATTAGATCGTTAAATAACTCCAGAAGTGACCTGGATGAGGAAGTCATCATTAGGCACGACTCACCTATATATTTCACTGAGTGAACCATCACTTATTTTCGGGTGACGACCGGTCTCAGTTCTATCAAAGATATGTATATTTTACTCCAATAACGCGCCCAAAGCCGTTTCATCAAGGTGTCCTACTGCGCTGTAATACTGTTAAAATATTCTCTCGTACTTATCAGTGCTGAGGTGTAGCAACGTAGAAATCATATCTCAGCATTTCGGCATATGACCGCAGATCCGATTTGCTGTGATTCGAGCACTGTAGAAGGTGACTGATTATGTCTGCGAGATTTACAGCAATTGTCCCTTATTCTGTATAATTTACTGCAAATAAGTTTCGCGTATGCATAGATTGCAATTACCTATTTCAATTATTTTTTAAACTAAACGAGATGTCATATCATGTACGAGTTGTAAACACTTCGGTAATTACATAGCCCCGAACGATCCGCATCAATACGACAGAGCGACACCTGGCGTAGTCGACTCTCGATATGCATGTAACGTTTCGTATTCGTATCACACGTCGTTCTTGTGCATGTCGTGAATGAAGATTTATCAATACAGAGCATTATGCCGAAAATTATAGAAGAATAACAAGTAGCTTAACGTCTAAGCGTTTGCCATTGACTACTTAGCTCGTCACTTATGCTACGGAATTTGACTTAGGAAAACGTGCACGTACGAGAAAATCTGACAGAGATTTATTTAAGCAGATCAAATTATGCGATCGGTAATATGCGATAAATGTAAACCTGTTTCCTACCACTTAGATCGACGAGGAATACTTTCGAATATTTACGTTCGACGTTCTTTGCTGGTATTTAAACGAACCTAGAAAGAAGCTGTTTGTGCTTTTGTGTGTCCCTAATCGAGTCAGGCGTGTCACCTCGCTGAACGTGCACCTTATTCAATCTGATCTCGTAACAAACAAAGTTTGAAAATGTTCATGTTGATCGAGTTCCATTCCAGTGTGTTTTCATCGGCAAATGTAATGCAATTGTTAATAGTTATTTTTAAGGTTTGTCTGATTCTACTGATTGCATTTGCATAGGGAGCTTAATTAATCGAATCCCTTATAAAATTTCCAAGAAAAACTAAGTCTGTATTAAGTCCGTGTTGGCAAGATATGATGAGCCCTGACCAAGTTGTATTACATTCTACTTTTTACGAATCATTTCTCACGTCCCTAATCCGTTGAACAATTGTAATCGACTGATAAAGCACCGATTTCGGCCATTTCGAATACAGCGTGATTCGTCTAATCGAACTTTACTCATTATCTCCCTTCGGGTTGCCCTCTGGAGGACTATCCCTGATCAACTTAAACAAAGGACGTATTGAATTTTATCGCTGGAAGTTGAGTTTCGTCACCTAGCAAAGACAACTTCGACGAACTTTTGCCTGTCTGGGGGGGCATGGCCACAGTGCGAGAACTAACTTAAAAGGTTTGTTACCCTATGGTAGTTTCGCGATTTTATGTTATGTATTGAACACTTATTTTTTTCAAGTCATTTTTAGATTTATTATCGTACAGTGTGACACATAGGCAAATAAAGAGGTAATTATGTAGCATTGTTAAGTTTTGACGCAAATATAACCTGGAAGATCATAACATACTGGACTGAGTGTCATTTTGTCTATGTTGATTTTGTAAAACTGACGCTGAAGAAGCCTTTGAGGCTACGTACTCTAGTGTACATTCCCACAGTGTATAGCGTATGTCGGTCAGCCACTGCATATAAAGGTACGTAGAACGGATCCAATGTAACGTTATAGCATTTTGTTTTGATGATTGTTTGGCCGCTATCCTACACATTCTTGTCAGCCGAGGTTTATTGCTTACGATGAGTTGTGCATAGGCCTGACAGCTCATGATACATAGAAGATTGTCGAGTACAACTGATAAAGGTAAGCAAATGTCAAGCTAACTTTTACGAAGAGATCTTTTCGAGCGTGCATTTCTTATTCTAAAAAAATCTCTTTACAGTAGCTACAGGCACGGATGCCTCCACAACGGTCGACACCTGTGCTACCGATTGCATAGCTAGCTGAATAGTGCTTAAATATGTATAACATGGAAAAATTAATCAAACAATTAAATATCAACAACTAATATATATGAAGAAAAGGAAAATATTCCAGTGCGAAAATAATTTTCATTTATATAACGCGAGTGCTGCACGAATTACAGTCGTCGATTTTATGAGGCCATGACTTGTGACGCTGTCATATTAAAATGCACATTACTAATTCAGTTCGATCTGTAATCTTATTGTCTTACATTTTACTAAGTTATTTCATATAATAAAAGGTCCAAAATTTTACCTTATTCTTTTTTAATTCAACTTGGTTTTGTTTAAATTAAATTTCTGTATTGACAGTCTAGCTGTAGTACCTAGAAGAACACGTCGAGACTGCTGGGAAGGTTCAGAGAACGATTTTACGTAGAATCGCACTGCGTAGTATAAGCTCGACACAGTAAAGCCCTCCAGGGGCTCTGATTGGCAAATGTGGGCAAATTTTAGCATGCGTAACCGACCAGACTAGACGCGACAGGTTCGTCGATGCCAAAGAACGACACGTAACTCAAGAGATAAGTGTATCTACGTTTCAATTACTAGCTAGACAATTTGGAGGGTATATTGGGTCTTTATATAAGTTTAACACTATTGGCATATCTTATTTATTTTAGCAATTCTATATACTTTGGACAAGCTAGCCTTCTAAGCTCCTTATCTAGAATTCTTTATGCGTTCATCTGCCACATATAATGTATATCAGCCGATTTTAGTCTACATTGCGATCACAGAATACTGTCAACAACGCACTGCATAACACTGTAACATCCTTATGTATTGTTAATATTCCTATAAATATAAACATAGGAATCAACACAGAGTGGCCCTTTTTGCGAACGGCACGAGTTTCACTGCGTATGGCATCCAAAGATGCAGCAAGGCAACGCAGGCCGCAAGGGCGACCAAATCGTCTTATCACTCGCCCTTTCAACTTGCTCGACCTGTAAGTAGCTCTGGTAGCAATGTATGCGACACTCATCATTTAAGAAGGTTTTACAGGGGAGAACTTCGAAGAACTAAGTCGCGTTGAAACGTCTCAGCCTTAAAAGGATACTGAACTACACATAGTGATCCGAAATCGCCTTGCATATCTCCTAGCTGACTTGCCACTGTTGTCCTAGAACGCAAGTTATCACTCTGAGCTTAGATACAATGAGGAGCAACGAGTGTAAAACCAAGTCAGCCAAATAGACATGTTGTCAGTCGCTGCGCCGTACATCGGTCTCATCATTGACTTTCCAAAAAACTAGAGCCCAACGATATATGATATGAAGAAAATTGTAATAGATATCATATCGCTCGTTACCTCCTAGTGCAACCTTTAGGACATCTGGCAAGTCTCTCAAATTCGTTATATAAATTAATGACTTACATGACTCTTGATGAACTTATATGATTCATGATTTTATATGCTCGGTCTGATATTGGTGTAGTATGATACTGATTTGTATATATTAGGCTCTTGACAACTATTGGTAAAGGTGAGCAAAATTTGATAATATTAATACGAAAACGTATGTGCACTCTTTTGGCAGAATAAAAATAAATATTTGATTTGAAGAGGCTTATTAGGCAAATTATATGGAGCAGTGACATATTTCGGAGATGACAAGTGTAACCAGAAAAATCATATCTTTCCTTAAGATAACTGAAATTAGACATTAAAATATCTAAGTAGAAAACATTTGCGCACCTTACGGAATAACTATTTTCTTAATCGCAAAATCGTGCAGAAGTTGTTATTAAAAAAAGGACAAGCTTCCAAAGCTATCAGCTCTATTTCAGTTCGAGTTTCGTGCTTATATTGAAAAGGGTTTACAGTTCGCCTTCTAATGATTACCTATCGATGAAGAACCAAAATGCCAGCTCGCGAGTATGACTTACATTGGCTTTTTATGTTTTTAATTACCACATCATAAAAAAACATTTAAGAACAAATGTAGAAAACAAAGCCCTTGCAGGAAGTTTTGTCACTTTTCAGTGAAGATATATCTGATCGAAACGAACGTACTTCACAGTTCAAAAGCGAGGTTTTAACGTGAAACCCATGTCTCTGATCGTTTCCTGTTTTTCTGAACATGATGTCAGAAAGTGCACGCTGGCCGATATGGAAAACTGAGATCACGGTGGACAACTGTGGGTCTGATCCTTTTTTCATGGGCTGTTGCTTTTCCCGTTCAGCATCTTAAGGAAGCTAGAACCCATTTAATTTATAACGCGTTCAGTTTGTTTCTGAGCGGTCATTTATCGTCGATGACCTCAGTGATTATCGCACAAGCTGATATAATTAATTGAGCGATACGCATTGATGTTTTTCGTATATATATATATATATACTGTACAAGATAACAAAGTCAAAGATTAATTTAAAACATTAATGTATTTTATTATCTTAGAGCTACTGTACTGCCTTATACACACTTTGATTCGTGTTGCGTCTCGCGGATTGTTGAATCTTTAAGCGTACTGCGACGAGCTGAGGAATTAGAGTGGTATCTCAGTCGGTCATTCTGAAGGAATAGGTTACAGGATCTATGACTAGTTTTGAGACGAGCTCTTTGTGACTCCTTTCTGACGTACACATAGCATCATATATGCTAGCCATCCGTGAATCATAAGTGGCTTGCATTGGAACCCACAGAACGATTGAAGGCTTGTTATAAAGCAAACTTAGGATACAGAGTATGTCCTGACCGTTTTAAACGGCAACTAACTCCATAAAGTTGCCTCTATTGTAAGTTAGACACGCCAAATAGCATTGCCGCGAGCAGTTCGGCTAACGACTACAGGGTGTACGTTGTGACATTGTCGTACGTAAAAGCGCCTAACACGACTTTCAGAAGCTACAAACTCTCTCTATAGGAAACAGATATATATTTTCTACTAAGGTGCTTACGTGCCGGCAGGAAACCGTTGTTGCAACATAAGCATGTTTTAACGGAGTTACAAGATTATAGGTAGAATTTTGAACACAACATGATACCGATACATCATATACATTTGCACATTAAAAAGAGGCGGTAAATATATAACGACTAATAGTAGTATCGTTCGTAATAGCAGTTACTATAGTAGGAAAGTTCGTCTCTTCGCGGACAAATGACACACCCATAATGAGATTAGCTGCTATTAGGATTACTACCATTGTAGTAATCGCAAATAAACAGATTCGTAATCTATTCATATAGTGGGACAATCATCCACCTGCTCTCTGTTGAATTAGGCATCTTTTACCGAGCGTTGTGACAGCAGCCGTATGAAGCAAAGGGCTCCGTTAGTTTTGGCAAGGCACTGTGCCATCAGCATTGTGCAGAAGGCTTACCGTTTCTATGGCCCATGGCAGCTCTCGGTTGTTACTACCGTCCACGCCTACGTCGTCGTCGAGGAGAGCAAGCGATCCACGCAGAGAGCTGGCGCTATGAACATCGGCGCAGCAGAAGGTTTGAACAAAGCAGACCGGAAGGAAAGGGAAGCTTCGACCAGAGCTCCCCCGTATCCGCGCGTCACCAGCAGCCAACGTTGGAGTGTCCTGCCGTAACGCTGGAACGACAGCTATGACGACAAATTACATCGGTACCACTGTAAGAGCTTGAAAAGTAAGCCCGCGCGCCTGCTTGCATTAATTTGTCGTTGGCAGTGCTTACGAACAAACGAACGACTGGTGCTGCAACTGTTTTAAATCATAGCTTCGCTCCCAATTCAGCACCTCTAGGTCATGCAAGCCACAATGCAAGGATGCCCGCATTTATAAACAGAATGTGTATTTGTAGGCAAGAGAAGAAAGCAGACTGAATAACGTGAACTGATACGCATTTCGGTAATTTTAACCTGAATAATTAGTATTGTTTATTTCTGGGTTCATGTATGGACGCCGTTCAAAAACTCAGAATGTAGCACATAGCCTATGATTTGAGAACAAGTAGACTGACAATGCAAAAAAAATTAAGACACAACGTAACCTACGTATAATGATGGACAGTGCTACGTAGAAATTTTCACAGGTAGAAAACTGTTTGTAACTGGGCACATTCATTGTGATTTATACCCACAGGCGAAATTTATTCATGTTGATGAATACGTGCGTAAAAAACATGGAAACTGACACAGGTGTACTAATGGATAGAGTTGTCGTTGTGCCCTAACTCTACGGAAAAATTGTAAACTTTTCTATGTTTAACGTGTTCGTTTCCCTGTTACCAATATGCCTAGAGAAATCCCACTGAGGCTGTGTTCGGCAAGCATTCTTTCCTTATGGACAGTAGTGCTATGGTCGGTGCAAGTGTGCGCCCAGTTATCGCCCCAACCCAGCTCCATCCTATTTAGTAAGTGTTAAGTAATTATATTACATATTTGTCTAACTTTAGTTGCTTTATACAACATCCACTTACATGTAAGGTATCATATGAAAACTTGCAGTATCATTTTAGCTATCGTATTCTAATCGGTAGACGGATCGAGTTCCAGGTAGAAGTTTTTGGATGTTTACAGTTTCAGACACTGACATTTTGCAAAGTTCCATCAGGTTTGAGTGCTAGAGCGGTACTCGACAATATATGGTGACAGGGTGCAAACAAGTGCCTTACGGATGGACATTAAGAACAACTAGATAATAGAAATGTTTTCTTTTAGATTCAATGTCATACAGATTGACAGGAATCAACTGATCAATAAAGGAGAATGAAAAACAAGAAACAACGTAAACACTTTAACACGTATTTTTTTTTTCCTTTTCGCTTCGAGATATTCACCAATTGGTAATTCAGCTGAATTCGTGAATAATCTGTTCTGATTTGTTTGGCTAAAGCAAGACATTCCGTGTTTACTCTTGTACAGCATCAAATAAATATAATAAGTGACGTATCAGACTCATTGATAAGAAAGTCCAAAGGCTTCGTCGCTAGAAAATTGAATCAGTATTTAACTGTTGGACGTTTCAATATGCTTAGCTCTATCAAATGCTAATTGAGGCATGACGACTTTGCTCGTAACAGTTTAAGACATCAAATTTTTGGTTCATATCACAATTTTCACAAAAAAAAATGTGTATTTTTAAACGAAAATTGGGGACAAAAACCATGATAAAAAAAAAAAAAGGTAACATATGTCTAAAGTTCAACTAGCAGTTCGAGATTCTAACGATAGTTTGATGATTTCTACACGCTAGATCATCTAGATGTGCACAAAATATAACATATATGAAGGTATTAGATCCTGATCAACCTATTAGAGGATTCTTTTAGCTTATGAATACTCTGTACTGCACTTTGGATACAAAGTACTAGATGCCATTATTGTAAACTCGATAGATCGATCTTTTCCAGTAAAGAGAGCTTTAAAACTTTCTTATCTTAAAAAGAACTGCAATTGACTTAGTAGGTTTTTTAGGTTGCCCTCTAAAGTAGTGCGAGTTATTGATCAACTTGCGCTACGACTTTGTCTTTTCCAAAGCTGTTGAGGACGACATTGCTATATAATTGCAAAACTGGCGCAATAGGGGGATGGCTACATCCATCTGCATCCAGATTCGATTGCCGCCTCAGGATTCTAAAGATATTTATGCCATCCGTATAAGTTCACCGTGTACATGTTTTAACAGTGTAAGTATCATCGTATTCTTCTTTCGTGATAAGCCGATGAGATGACCAAATCACACATTAAAAAGAAAAAAAAAACGTGACCTACCTGCTTTAAAAAGGTAACTTACTATCGCTCTTTCAAGCTAAGGGCCGTTTGTCGTGCTTGTCCGTCACTTAAGGCTTATCAGACCCATAGCTAAAAGGGCGTAGATGCTTAATAATTACATCTTATAGAAACAATACTGTTTCATCTACTGTTGGTCGATCAAAATGGAACATACTTATTAATATTAAAGAAAAGCGGCTTCCAAGGGTAATTACTGAACCCCGTTGAGGCCAAAAGCAATGAAGTAGCATTTCGTGAATGAAGTCGATATTTCTACTAGCTTTAAAATATTATCTATATGTTTAAAAGCGTTTTTGATCGTATAGATGAAAAATATTATTGCTACAAAGGTGGACGATTTTTAGTAAACGTAACTATTGTTCATGGGGCCTGCAAAGGTCGATCATTGAGCAATTGTACTATTTCTAAAAAGTGGTTATTTGCAAGGCGTAGATGTTAGGTCTAGAAGAGGTTTAAAACGCTGCAGCACAAAGGTTGTTCATAGCAGTATGGAAATGAATTAACAAAGTCCCATAAATTATACCAAACTAGAACCAATTCAACTCGAGCAGAATGCATAGAAAGTAACGCATATCATAATAGCAGTTTTAAACGCGGGACGGCTATTGTACTGAAATGGAAGTTCAGTTAATTTTAGCTTTGGCATTGCAGTATCTATTACGGTTAATATGGGTACCTTGTACGTCGCGCCATATTTCTTCTGGCCGTGCCCAATACTCCAACGTTGTAGTTCATATCTTTACTACTAGAATTTTGTAGTATTGCATGACTTTTCGAGTACAGCGTAAATCTCTGAAAACTATTTAAATTATTCTCCAAATTATATAAAAAGTGCCAAAAATACAATTCATCCCATCGACGGATCCACAAATACAAAGCTGCCAGGCTGTAGCTTATCGTCAGTTGCCTGATGCAACCCTGCGAGACATGGAAAATTCTATTTACCTGAATTATAAGGTAAATCTGTTAAGCTATAATTTCAGGACACGTTACTCCGTATTTTCAGTGAATAGTGTGCATTTCTTATTGTATTGCTATAATATTGTCAACGTCGTTCTACATTGTGCGCCTTATCATGTACAGATACTTATCTATAACTTTCGTTGGTGAAAAAATCCCTTCGAGCCGAACGCATGTTCGGCTCAAAGGTTTGTACTAGTTTATATAATAACGATATGTCGGCAACAGTTACGTAGTAACGAGGATGACAGACGCAGGTGACGCTGAAGACATGATCAGGTCTGCTCCAGCTGGAAGATTCAGTTCTGTGTTGTGACGACCAACATATTGCTTTACGTAGTCGCTCTGTTAGCCTTGGCAACTCGGCTAGCGTTATTTGTGTCCCAGACCATATATCTATTGTATAGATTGCCTTTAGCATTTCAAACCTCAGAAGCGTAATCATGCTAGATTCAGACGACCGTGATTCACCTACATCGATATATTTGTATATCTTTACTGTTTGCCTAATACCGGTTTGAGAAATGTCATTCAGAGTGCGTGCAAGGCACGCAACACTGGTTGTACATTCTCACAACGTGCATTTGATCTTGTGCCTTCATCATGTGGCGCAGTAACGAAGAGGTAAAATGCACATGTAAATCATAATATTAATAATGTATGTAAACTTAAACAATGAATACCAATTAAGTGAGATTTCTTCAACAAGGTTTACATGATAATCACTCTAACTTGTATGAGTATAATTACTGCCACAGTGAGATCCTATGCATTAATTAAGCAGTTCACTTGATGACTCAGAATTTTATAAACACTCCCAGTTGCAAACCTTTGACTTTAGACACCAGACATACTCAGACTGTTCACATACAACTACTTCTGTAAAGTTTCTTTCTCTATATAACCTTTCTATATAATCTTTCTATAACCGTATTTAAGCTAGTTTAAAAACAAAATCTTGGCAATCTAACTAATTTAAGGATTCCGTCCATCCAAGCGCCATCAACAGCTAAAATTACTAAGAGCGCAACGTATGAAACTTTGAGAAAACGTTGAAGCCTTACTCAAAACTAATGTGGGCATGAGCAATTCAGTCAATGTGTGGATTATCACTTGCATGGGTCTTTATGTAAGGAAGACTTTTCAACTTTCTGCCAACCTCAACTTTTTACTTTAATATCTTAAAAAAAAAAAGCAGAAACCGTAAGAAGTACGTTTGCTGAGCCTTCGATAGTCAGAGATCGTTTGTTGCAATATCTGTGAATTTACATTGAACTGTTTTATTCGCCTAACTCGAAGAATCTTTAAGGACTACAATAATGGCCATCATATAATGAAAGGATGAACAGTTGCGTGTTTTTACAATTTCAATAAACGTGTTACGTATCAAGTGATAAAAAAAAATTGGGCTTTACTTTTTAAATCAAGCACAAACGTGATTATCATTGCCAAAAAAAGTAAATTAATTTTCCAGATGGTAAGGTTTATCGTCTCGATCACTGCTCGATAGATTTGATTCTTGTCAATAGATTCAAGCAGTTCTTGCCTGCACTGATAATGACAAGACACCTCTAGAAACTTCCCCATTAATCATACCATAGCAGTTTTTGCCGGTACCGAAAAATGGATCGTTTCTAGCGTTATGGCTGATAGTCGTCATTTTTGTGCCTGAAAACATGGGACAATTTGTAATCGCTATTGTTGACGTTTTTTTGGGTATCATCAACATCGTGAGTATAAGCTGTTCCGCCAACTTTACTTTTTTCTTAAATCATAAGTCTGTAACACTGGAAAGCGCTTTGATGACCTGCCTCTAGCCATACACTACTAACTACGACAACGAAACAAAGTTTTTTCAGTCTGATTTTTTAGGATTATATTTTGGACAAAAATATAATCATAGCTTTAATGTAACGTAATTCGTTCGTAAACGAAATATCAGCGTTGTCCGATAGGTGGCTCCATAGTGATTTTTTTTTTTTATAAAGCATTTCTTCTATGTGGTCGCTTCCATTGCCAATGTCACTGGAATCATTTCTCTAGAGAATCGTGCAGCTCACAGGCCTCAACTTGATCAGCGCACGCAGTTGGTAGACCGCTATTGTATTGCCTCATTGTGTTAACTACAATTACGCAGCTATTCGATCCTAGTTTATATTTCCATTTGCTCGTATTTATGTATTTTATGGGACGATGAGCCGCATCACCCAGAATCATCAAGAGAGCGATTTAAAAAATCGATATGAAAATCCACGAACCCATCATCTGTTTCCAATATTCTCTATCTTAGCATTCTTCGTCATGTGTTTTTGCAGAATAATAGGCACACACGAGAAGCTAGAAACGTTTTTGAGATACTCCATTGCCTAGGAGATGTGATAAAGCTTCCTTATTTCTAAATAACGATCCCATAGTTTACTTTATTAGTTGTCAAGCTGCACGTTGCTTAAGAAAAACATTTAAATCTACACGTGCTAGATATAAGGGACAATTATCTAGCAAGGGATGCGGCTAAAAGGATGCCGCATACGAACTTTCGATACTTTTCCCTCTCATGCGTTAAGTCGCTTGCAATAAACATATATAGCCAGAAAATGTAATGGCACGGTGAATGTACTCATCGCTATATGTATATATAACTATTACTACAGAACGTGACAAACTATGCTTTGGGCAAATCAGATTTTGATTTCTCAGATTTTTCATACTGACGCGTGTGCACCCAACGTTGAGCGCAAAACATATCTACCACTTGGCCTTCGTTAAGTGAGTTTTGCTATTAAGCTACATTTAAAGCTTAGGACTTCATTCAAACTGAATAAGTTTTGCTCAGCACGCCGCTTGATGAAAATGTTGAAAGGAATTTTGTTCCCCAGGAAGACATTTAGAATCTTCTGCCAGCCGAAACTTGTTCTCTCAAAAAGAAATTGATACGCGCTGCCCTATTTACAATGGTATGGAATCATCTTGCTCTCTTGCCTTTCAGTTTGCTAAATACACTGCTAAGCGCTTGCCCACAGCTCTCCTGGTCTGTACAATATGGGAATTTGCACTGGATTTTCTTCTCGATGTTGCAAGTCTCGTGCTCGGCTCTCTTTCGTATTGACCTTGAACACTAACGTGCTTCGTTATATTATTATTAGGCTTAATATATAATATTAACATTCTAAAACCGTTAGTCTCGTTTTTTAGTCTTTGACTATAAGAGGCAGTGACGGTACGCCATGTAGGCTTACTACCGTACCGGCAAAACCACGTCCTATATTGAACCTTATGAAAACCCTAAACAGCAGTAGTTTAATTCTTTCGTCTGGCGCTTGCTACACTTGACCAACAACTCTCAGTATCGATAACCTTTTTAAAAATGCTTGAATGACTGATTTCAACTTATAGAACATAAAAAGTCCCCGATTGCCCTAGGCTTACATTTGTGAACTACACACAAATTGCTCAGTATTGAAACCCAATACTTCTTTTGCTTGCCTATATACCATGCCTCGATGTTCTGCCATCATGTCTGCGGCAATCTTCAACAACATTTTCATGAAAGACTTCCGTTCTGCTTTCATAGACAGAACTGCGACCTATGTATCTATTTACTAAGCCATACAATTAGCTTATTCGTATTTTTCAGATTCTAGAACTCACTTCGCTCCTAACAGTTTTCTTCTAAAATTTAGTTTATAAAAAATATTCTATCGTTTCCGATGTACTCTAACTCGGTGATATATTTTTACAGAGAAGAATCTCCTAGCCTCTGAATTTGACAATCCCCGATAGGCAGTTGGTCGCTGTGCCTATTACGTAGCTCAACTGCCCTGATTGACACCACTATGTGGTAAAGCCGGTGCATTTCTTAATGAAACGTTTTCTTTGTCGTTCTTGTCTAGTTTCGTATTGTAACTAGAACACATGAGGGGTTCTCAGCAAACTGACATGCCGCGTTGTAACGTCCATTAGACTTTGACACTACGCCAGCTTGCATGGTGCTACGGTTTTCACGAGAAAAGTCGATAGATAATAGATATAGTTCTTTAGCATTGGCACCGACAACTCTGTTCTGTTCGAAGCAGTGCCTAATATCATGTATCCTTGTGCTACAGACCCTTCGTTTCATCCCTATCTTTGAATTTCCTCGGAGCGTGTTACCGAATGTAAAGAGATAGCGTTTTTCGTATAGCTCAATTTATAATTATAGCCCTTTCTGAACAGTATGTTGAATTTAGAAAAGCTACCTTATCTGACTCTGTCACTGATATAAATGATTACTACAATTGACGACCTTTATGGGGGACTACGACCTCCTTTGTTTTAAATAATAAACATCACCCTCAATGCGGACACTAACGATTCACTCATACTAACAAGCAAATCCTTGATGCTAAAATTTATTTAGTACCTTCATTTTAGCAAGGCCCAAAATTTTTCCGCAGGACTTCCTGAGTTCAGCATTTGGCTGCTGTGCCTTAGGTGTATAAATTGCTGTCTCTCCTATTTACTCACTAACGTTTGTTAGAAAGTAACTAACTAACGTTTGTTAAAAAGATTTTGTTTCGAACAAAAAATGACACACGATTTAATCGGTTTTTGAAGATATTGAAGAGTAGAGTAGCACCAGTTTCAGCATCAGCTAAATAATACGGCGGTCTGATATTAGGACAGTGGTGCATGGATATGTGTTTGTGTAGCGAGCTTTTACAGCATATTACAGAACAAGAGGTACCGAGGGCATGAACGTCGTCCTGACATCAACAAAACGACCCAATTCGACCTGTGAATTAAGATTAAAGCAAAAAAAAAATGGTGAAATGAATTTTCAATAGCTTAAGATCTATCGAGAAACTCTCTATAGGAAGAAATGTTTGCATCCTTAAAAATAGAATATTTTGAAACATGTAAACAAAACCGGAAATCCGTTTGGGCATTATGCAACGACGTCCTCAACGTGTGAACGAGATGCTTTGAACAACAAAACTTTTCATTGAAAAAGCTTAAAGCTAAGCGTTAAGCATTCCTTTAGACGTATGGTTTTTTGCTCGAAACCTAATGTGTCTAAGCTAGCATGAGCCTTTAAGTAGACAAACACGCTACAGAAGTTGTTGACAGAGTCTAGAAGTACTTGGTTGCCATCGACAGCGCGGAACTGCTAATGTAATAAATTACTAATAACGTAATCTAGGAACCTACGTACTGTTAACTGGTTATTTACGTCCTTTCATTTCGTAGTACAGTATTAAAAATAAGTAAGTGTTAGAAAAATAAAATAATTAGAAACGAATCTTGTGAATTGAAATCAATTATGCATATTTATCAGGTATCTAAGCAAGTTACATCGCCATCTTCCAATCAACGGGGTACAGCAGATCTTCAGCACACAGAATAACAAGCCTTACAAGATTGGAATGATAGTAGCTATGGTTATTATCAATGTATAATAGTTACCCTAACTTGATGTACTGATCTCTGGTGGTTCTACTAATTAAATGTTCCCAAAACGAGACTATCAAAAAAGCTGGCTTCGTGCTTTCAGAGACGAAAGTTAAAATATACTTGGCGTCCGTTCGTAGAAGGCCTCCACCGCCTGTTAGAGTCGTTCGAAATAGCCTTCCTTGTTAGAATTGTCAAGCCACGCTATGTGTCAAGTCGTTGACTGAAACCGATTGTGAGCTGAAAAAGACGATAATATATATTTTTTGCAAAGTAGTATTATTTTGCTAGTAGAAGAGTCGGCAGATATCCACTAAAAAGACACACAGCTATCAGATAAAAAGAACAGCTTACAAAAAATATAACGGCAACAGATTTCGTCCGATTCGCCTTGGAAGTCTATGACGGAAGAGTGAACCGTGTTCACATTGTTATCTTATCCTTTTTTCTAAATGGGACAAAATGATACCGAACAGATAATCGTTAAGCTCTACGAATGGATGCCAGCACACAGGTGATTGGAGTCCAAAGCGACAATCATATAGACCCTTCTTCCGACCAAACCAAGGAGTCATTATCTCTGCCTTACTTAGCCTATTAGGGAATTTCTTGGCTGGAGATGTACTGAGCCTACCGCAAAAACTGCCGAGTCTGCTCCTTCGTAGTTTATGATTTCGTTGTTGTTACATGACATCTTTGCTGTTTAACTGTTACGTTGCTGAATATACATTTTTTTAGAAGTACAGGAATCAAATCTGTGATACTGCCGGATATTTACAAGTTGATGATGTACGATGCCACTTCGTAAGTTGGACGTTCACGTTTTTCCTGAAGGAGAACTACAATCCTACGGAGATAATGCAAACTCTAGTAATAGGTTCTTTTCAATACCGCGGCAAAATTTTCTCCACATTTGAAAAGTCCAATGATTTTCTCTGAAAAGCCAGCAAACTGACTTTACATATATTATTGACATCTTGCTGTCGAATGTTCGTGAGACGGTTTTGCTTCACTAAAGGTAAGGGCGGACCTAAAAGGGTAAGAGCAAATCTGACCACACAGAAAGGCCAAAGATCATCGTAACGTCAGTGTGTAGCAGTTATTGCAACGTAGCAACGCTAAACTTAAACTTAAGTTTTATTTAGCTGGGGGTTTATGAACATGTTCGGTTCCGGAAGATGATGTGTACTTTTACAAGGTACATGGAATCAGCATGTAAAATCAATGCAATAGTCAGATGTGTGCAGTACAAAGCTTGAGGGATTGGAAGTGGGATCATAGCGTGTGCTTAAAATGGTTAAGCTTAATAGCCAACGATGCCCTGTCTCTACGGCTTCGTTAAACAAGCTAAGCGTAAAAATAAAGGTTTTCACGGTTTTGGCTCATATGTAAGCAACACAAAAGCACAACATGTAGCATGCAACCGAGTGGGTTTCTAGGGAAAATACGCTTGCTGTGATAAGCTTACGGTACGTCCGCTTCCCCTACGACGTACGTTTTGAGACACAAGGTAGTTTCTCTACTAGAATAGGTATACGAACACTGGGATCCATACAGCTGCGCTAAAAATAATATCTAGTAAATCAGACAAGCCTGTACTGTGTACAGGGAAAAGGGAGGATAAAAGAACTTGATAATACAGATCTAAATAAGTCAAGCAAGTCTTTATCACGAGGAAAATAAAACCAACAATCGTTTTATGAAGCATTATCTCAATGTCCTCGGTTCTCAACACTTTTATCTAATAGCGTCTATTATAGTAGTAGATTGTAGCGGTTCATTTGTGGAGATAGGAATTCATGGATCAAAATATATAAAAAAAAAAAACGAAGAATAACTGTAAGAGCCGCGACACGCGCTAAACTGGGCAACCTGTAGTGAGGGTCCTCTTCCCCCCTGTTCTGCAGACTTTGCGCACAGTCAGGTAGACAGATTGCTTTCGGTAAGACGTCGATATAAATAAACCCTTTGATCCAAAAATTGGGTATAAATGGACAGCTAAAAGTACGACAATGAAAGGTATTATAAATCATAGCCATATATAAATATTATTTGTTGTGCCAGTGACCAACAACGCAATAGACATACCTTTAAGCCCTAGGTTGATTGCAGGCCTAAAGTTTGGTAACTTGTCTAGATTTAACCAACGTGGTACTTAAACATTAGCAACAACGTAGCACACGTTGGTATTATATTAACCTAACAAAATTCGTTGCGGGAAACGATGTGCTGCGGTAGATTTTCGATAATGTCATTCTGAAACAGAAACCTATTTCTAAATATAAGACATTTTTATCGTTAGTCAGTGTCCTGAATAGGTCAAATTAACACGTGTGCACAAAAGTAATGCGATGCTTTTGAATGAAAGTGCTTAGATTAAAAAAACAGACATATTTCTACTGTAACATATTCACTTGCCTTTAAGTTTACTTACTGATTTACTCTCAGTAAATTGCCTACACATTAAACATTTTTCCCAAATACGAAACGTATTCACGTAGGCCTTACTGTATAATTGAGAACTTACTACTTAGAAGTTACTCCAGACGACTCAACATACGCAAAAAAGGCTTTGCCTTGATGGTGACTAGGCCCTTTAAAAATATGCTATGTGTTTTATCGCAAAGCGAATATCGAAGTATGTGACGGCTGTGGTCGCTTTAATTTTTATTTTGGGTTTTAAAAAACTTCGGGTATCATTGTTTAGACGGAAAATACTATTGTGATTGCGTCCATGATTTAGAGATTGCTCGTGTTCCACAGTCATGCTAGTGGTCCTCAGAAATTACCTTGCGCCCATACGATAGTTTTCTTACAACTTTTTGATTAATTATTCAGAAATGAGGAGGAGTGACAAGTGGTATTAGAATAAAGGGCAACTGGAGTGAACGAAGATGCATCCGGTAACAATTAAATTTCCGGGCGCTTTTCGAGGCTTCCAAACTTGCCTAATGACATACATTAGCATCGATTTATGATGGTATAAAACAAAACTTGAGATGATGGATTGGCGTCGTGATGCATCGAGGGTACAGGACATTACAAAAGCAAGAAAACATATACATATACTGATTAGTGTATCATTTCTTTTTATAGGACTGCAAGATATACCACGGATTCCATTTCCTCCACCGGGTAACGCAGCCCAGTCTATACAGGTACATTAATGTCCATAAGCCGTCTTGTAGAAGTAAGTGTTAGGCATACTTTACATTGACGCAAATTCTAAAAGTAGCCGATTCTATGTTAACGTTATCATATTAAACAGAACTGATTGATAAAATGGTTCTTTAAGGCTTCCACTAATGACGGTATGTTACAACCATAGAGGTTAAGCGTTTGTATTTGTCTGCCAAGCTCTTCTGTATTTAAAAGCAGAGTAGTCGTTTAATTAGCGTATATATTTATGTATGAACTCGTAAATAAAACGCATTGTATTTTATACGTGAGAAAAGCGCATATTATTCGCTTGATTAATAGGCCACCTATCCAGTGATTCGTTTGCTGGTCTTTTAAGTGACGCTTCATTTTCTTGTATATTTCACGCAACGTTGGCGTTTGCTTTCAAACGACGTAATTTCTTACTACCTTCTTTATTACGCTACAGGTACAGCCAGGGTAAGTACCATCGTATTTAACTTAATATTTCTATTTTAGGCGCGGCGAGCTTCTCTCGTCACTTCGACGAAGATCAGCTTTCCAGTTGTAATATAATTGCATTACAGGTATCTCCGGATATTGCCCGTACGTCAACTACCCGTGTTGTCCTTGACCAGGGAGCTATTAGAGGAAAACTGGTCGAAACTCCGTCGCAACGGGGCCTGATTGCCTTTCTCGGAATACCTTACGCGGCCCCGCCGGTCGCCAGTATGAGATTTAAGGTGTGATAAGTCCATTCGTGTACTGCACAAATAGTATCACCATGCAACATGTTGTATTATAAACATCTAATCAGTATCTTGTATAGTAGTACTAACATGTCGAATACGAAAAATTCTTGGTAGTTGCAGTATATCAGGTTTGTAGGATTTATAATATAATTTGCTATATATTTGAGTAATTGAATATTTTAATGCTTCTTACCTCGAGTATAAGAAAATTTTTCTATTCGGCTTGGTCATAGCGGACAACCGCAGTTGATCTTATAAGAGAAGCTGTGTAGACACCGCACAAGATGAACCGTAACGTCTGCCACAACGTCCGAGTAAACAGTCTCGCTGTAAGCTATTAAATAGAATAATAGACCATGTATCGACCGTATTGTTTTTTGAAAACGACCAACATTTTCAGTAGCACCACTCTGGTAATAATGCCTAGCTTCACTACATAAGATCCATGCATGCATCAAACATCGAATTATCATCGATCTACTACCGAAACATTCGTTAAGTTAAAAAGGCTACGGGGCCTTTGTCACGGCTAACATACACGTCATCAAAAACTACCCTCGTACTCAACAAATTTTTTTGCTCGTTTTCAGTTGAAAGCAATATTGTTGAGGAAAACGCCGTCGGGAGTCCGCTAGCTGTTTAATTAAGACAGAAAAGCCGAATCTTGAACGAATGCATTCATTCGATTGAAAATGTTGATTTTGATCTATTCCACCACACTTAAGAAGCGCCACATCAAGCCTTGACTTGTTTTTATATACTGTGACGCTGCAGGAAATGTCTTCCGTCCTCATCTGTCACAGTCTCACAGACGATAGTAACTAACATAAGAAAGGTTTTATGTGTTGACAAAACAATGATAATTATAGTACGACTACTAATGATGATGATGACTACAGGCGAGAGCAGCTCCTGTGTTGGTCACATAGTACTGCTGTGCAAAGCCAATCACGACGCTGCGTATTTCGTCAGCAGGATACCTGGTATATAGGACACGAATGCAATATTTTCGACTATAGCTATTTAAGTCTTAGAGGCTTAGAAGTCTTAATTGGCTTAAGTGTTCCCTAAACTCAGCTCGTTCGTCATACGATGAGGGCATTTCCTAAATAGGGTCAGGCACCATTATGTTTATGATACAGGTAATCGAGTTTCAAACATTTATGAAACGAAACAAATCATGAGTAAACAGTTAGGTACCTTATGCATGCGCATGGCCATATCAAGAGATTGTTGTGTTATTAGGTTGTGTTAATAGGGATGAATACTTTTTTAACGAAGTTCGGAATCATTTCTTCTTAAATCTACTTTCTCCTAATACAAATCAAGTACCGGATAGCACTAAGCTCACCGCTACCAGTCAATTTGATTGGTCCGGGACTTTTTGCAACGTCTCACTTAAGCAGAATTTTCATCTACGATTTGAAACGAAATCAAAATTAATGTGTTTCCTATTTTGTGGAAATTGTTTGTCTACTAATTTATTTAACAATAATTTGGCTGAGAGCGATGCTTACTTATGAAAACCAGACAAAAATTTTTTAGGGATTCATCATCGTGATCCTTATCATTATGATATCTAGTAGGAATAGACATACACAGGGTGTCGGTAGACTAGACTTGATAAATAAATCAATTACAATTTTCTTTATTTGGCGTCCAAATGTTATAGGCAAAATGCTGCTCTGATGAGCGGAATACAATTCCAATGCGAAAAATCATCTAGAAAGTAACTTTTTAACTGGTGGCAGCAGAATTCGAAAAGATAGTGCCATCTAATCTGATTTTATTGGAATCATAAAAAAAGTTTCAGAATACCGTTCGCTTAAGATCCGACTTGAAAGAGGAAAGATGCTATAGTAAAAAGCTAGTACGAAAAACGTATTTCCCAATGGAAAAAAGACCATGTCCTCAGAAGACGTCCACCAGTGCAATGAAGTTGTCTAGAGATGGATGAAACCTCTATGTTTCGACATTTGAAAAAACAACCCATCTATTAGCAATTTGTCTAGGATATCTTATAATGCCATAGTCAAAAGCCCACAATGCGCGCCTTAATATCGATTACCAAATATAGTACTTATTACTATAAACATTTCCTCTATTCTGTTAAGCTAATCCCTGTAACGATCCGCGTAGTCTTTCCGAGCAGCAGTGTATATCCGCGTCCACCACAAAGCTAAACAGAAAGCATGGTCATTAGTGCGACGGTACGTTTACGCTACACTATACGCTCCGCGTATAGATGACGCTTCTGAGAGTCCTATATCTCTAACTGTTGAATGAATTATGTTCTATACGGATAAGGATGCAAATTTTGCTTGAAGATCGCTTTTTGTCTTGGCACGACGTCGTATCGAGGCCATTGGGTCGGCACCTACACGACTTGGTGCTGCAGGGGTGTTAAAACCTGTTCGTCCGCTTTGTTATTCCCCTAGCCACACCTTACACGCGAGCGAACCAGTCTCCCCAAAGCTCTTGATCAATCGCCTCCGTCAACAAGAAATGTCGCCCGTGTTCTGTGCGGCAGTTGTCAAGTGTCGTCGTAATCGATTCCCTATTTCAATAGTAGGTTCTTGCAAAAAAAAGCGGACGCTACACCAAATCATAGCGCTTTACCCTTGTTATCCGCAAGCATTGCTGTGTTGTCCGAGCGATAGTTCATTAGCAATTGCTTGCTCACAAATACACCCTACGTACATTAACAGATTACATATTCACGGTAACCCTTTTTTTTGGCTCTTTTCTTCACAATACCTAGGTCGTCCAGTAAATGAGCAAGAGTAATTGCTATCATGAGAAAATCTGCATTAAATTTTTGCTGCAGGTAACCCATATATAAAGCATATTTCCATATGTATTTAGGGGTTGACATAGAACGTATTATATAGCGACATTTCAAAACGTTTTCATGTCTAACTTAGATTTCGTCATGCATTTACGCATTTTCTTCTGGCAAAAATTTAGTCATCAAAGGAGCACGATATAAAGTAACGCCCGGGTGACGGAAGTGAGGTACCGTCATATCAATAACAGTAACAGACGTCTTTGTTTTCCGCTAGCAAAATGACTGTTTTTCCTTTTAGCTTCTGGTTCCCCATCTCTCCTGATTGACGTCTCGTACCTCCCTCAGACTCTTCCACTGAATCAACAGTCAATTACTTCTCGCGACTTCGCCCATCAAATAAGATGTGTACATTGTGTTTGAGAAAGAGATGACGCCGCAAAACCATTCGTGCTGTTGGCAATTCCGATATTTCCTAGGCCATACGAAAATGCCAAGAAGTGATAGAAAAGCACGACTGTATTATCCGGGAGGTCCTCATTTCCGGTATTAACCTCAATTTCTTCGTCTGCTATGCTGTCCGCAGTAAACAAACGGGTGAATGAGGAACGCATAATCAAGCAGGTACTCCGACGCATTCATGAATATTGGAAGCGACATTTTTGGCGAATAAAAGATATTGCTAAAGCAGTCGAGCAACAACTCAATCGAAGTGCTCTAAAATATTATATTTCTTTTAACTATACGAAACTGTATGCAAAATGTCTTGGCCATAATTGGTGGTCATATCACTAAAATTACGTTGATTAGAAACGCAGTCTGATTTTTTTTCAAATATATTATTAAATACAACAGGATAAACATTTCTATTTAAAAAAAGATTGAGGCGGCAGAAGAAAGTTAAACGGGACCGTTTCGCTTTCGGCTGAAATGACGCATATTTGCACATCTTCGGGGTGAAACCTATTTCATTTGGGAGCATCCTAATAATTTTCGAACACCCTGTTGAAATGGCGGTTCCCCTCTAGAAGAGTTTTAGGGGTTATCTGAGGGTCATCCGAATCACCAGTAGTTCACAAGATTGTCTAACAATCATCTGAAAGTCATTGTAGTAAATTATGATTTTAGGTGAGCAAAAATTGTCAGGAAAAAATTAATAGTTACCTGCCAGACAATAGAAACCGCTACATGAATGCGTAGAATAGCGGATAAGGGCCGTTGCGTCCTTAAGAAATCCTGAAAATTGTCTTTGCTGACAAACAGCACATTACAACCGCAGATTTTGAGAAAGTTTATGTCGGTATTTACCACGCAGTCAAAGATTGCAGTTTCATTGCTTTAACAATGTATGCGACTAGTACAATATAGATACGGGTATCAATTTACTATTTACTTTTTATGAATTAAAATTAGTAAATAGTAACTGAGACCCAGGATGGGGTGTTCTGCATTTTAGCCTCCACTAGCTCATCTTGGCTGGAGTTCGGTATGGGACGCCACTGACTGGCGGGAAGTTTGCCCGCAGCTCGATTATCGTGGCAGACCTATAGGCTCTGAGGACTGCCTGTTCCTTAACGTCTTCACCCCCGGAATTAAGGTAGCAGTCTCAGCGAGTTGTATTCCTGATATATATAATAACATGTGACAATGTACGGGTTATACATTATCACATGGTATTTGTTACTTTATTTTCATATTAAAAGTCTCTGTTATTTACATTTGTTCTGCCGTTAAAGATATCTCGTTATAATTTGGGTATAGCTTTTGAAAGGGAATGGCTAGAACGATATTTGCACTATCGGCGTTCATTAAAAAATAATGTTTTAATTGAATAAGTGCGATTACGCCTGTGTTTCAGAACATTTTTCACAATTTATACTGTGATTAATATGACAGAAAAATTTTTTTTCTTTCGTTTTCTCATTGGACGGTCCGGAGAGCAGAAAGGAAATACTTTTCCCGTAGTAGTCTTTGTGCACGGGGGTAATTTCGACTCGGGAAGTGGTAACTTGTTTGGACCTCAAGCGTTGGTTGACCAAAACTTAGTTGTCGTGACGCTTAACTACCGTCTCGGAATGCTTGGTTTCGCTTCTACTGAGGATGACGCCCTCCCAGGAAATCTTGGACTTCGAGATCAGCTGTTAGCCCTGCAATGGGTTCGTGATAATATCGGTAAGAAACAATATACATCCATGAACAAATAATACTTATCCTGCCTCTCCGACGACCAATAGTAATTATTATCTCGCAATTACGCACACCTTAGCGTAGAATATCTCGATATTCCAGCATATTGTTCAGTTTTTATCTAAATCAGTCCATGAGGTCAATAAGATAATCGTCCCGTACTATTGCACATAGTCTCGTCGTGAATAAATATATAGTTTGTTAATCATTGGGTCATATCATAAATAGAAGTATTACCTATGTACCCAGACATTTGTATTGGTAAAACCAGCTCTGATGCAAACATTCGTCGCGATTTACATGAAATAAAACTTCGAAATGGGGACGCGATATCGGGGCAAAGAATGAGAAAATTCAGAACGTAACCAATGAAATAGACGGAAACTCGAGCGTTCGAGGAAGTAAGCTATGATAATGAATAGGCTGCTTAGGCTGAATAGGTTGCTGCTCCCTTTCCCGTTCATGATCTGTGCTTTTCTCTGCGCGGTCAAATTTGGAGCCATACTTACGCTCATCTTTAGCTGTCAGTGATTCGGCCTTTACATTCGGCCATGCTTTGCCTTAACGAACAACATTAGACTCATGTTATCGTTAGTTATGATGATTTCGACTGAACTTAACACTGGTCACGCCGTTTTAAACACAACAACGTTTGCACTAGAATGGTTCTCTAAAACCAAATCACCTGGTTGGATTACTGATGTTATGTAACTGATGGATCAGTTACGGAAACCGATCGTTGAATGTTCTATAATTGGTTCCAGTTCAAGACATGTTGAATAGGAAAAAGTGTCGTTACCGATCGTTTTCATAGGTGGCAAGAATTAAATCACCCGAAAATGAAGAAAAAATCTCAAAGCAATTTTCTTGCGATTGCAGTGGAACGGGTGTCATTTGCTAAAAAAAGACGTTTTATAAGAAAGTATGATGTAATCTTAATATTATTAACATATACGTAAATGATTTTATATAGAAAGGTTCAGTGTGAATAGAACACAGAATTCTAGAAATTTCGAAATAGACGAGAGAACTGACCTGGAGCGCACTAGGAAGGTACAAGTGTTATTTCGAATTTTTGTGACTCTATTTAACGATTTTACTTTCAGCTGTATTTGGCGGGCAGCCGGATCGAGTTACTCTTCAGGGTCAGGGTTCAGGAGCCGTCTGTGTCCTTCTCCATGTCGTATCTCCGCAAAGCAAGGGACTTTTTCATCGTGCAATGGTACAATCGGGTGAGTGTCGATTGGGTTTTGCACGAGACAGATCATTATACAAATATAGCACGACCGAGGAATTCATTCTACTATAATCTTTCCGAGTGTCTACAGAGTAAGTAAGAATCAACTGATCCAGCCGATGGCATCAACGAAATTTTGCCAATCGACAGGAAACTCGAAGTTTTCCCCTTTGAAAAATAGAAAAAACATTTTATTGTAGAATATTTCATGCTAAGATGCCTAGCTCAAGTGAGTTTCACATTATATACATATATGTATATATAAAACATTAGCTTTATACATTACGACAAGGTAATTCGTGCTCAAGCTTAAAGGCAGTGTAACAACTGTAATCAGCATTACATTGTTTCTTGTTTAGTTTCTATGCATCGCCTGGCAGCAAATATTTAAACGTACCTCCTACTATGCTAAAGTGTGAAAAAGATGTAGCTGCTTTCTATATTTTTCGTGAAAACGTATTAAGGTAAGGAAATGGTAATAACAAGAGATAATTAATGCATGTAAAACGAATGCCCTTAGAAACAAGTACCACCTGGGTATGTCAAAGCTATATACGTAACTTTATCCTGCAACGTAATTATCTCTCGATATATTTAGCAGCCTTGTGGATGGATGACCTAACAGAAATATTAGACGGGAAGGAAATACAAACTTGCGCTTTGTGTGCAACGGAGTAGCCAGAACGGACTCGGTCGTATGGAGTGCTGAGTGCTCTCTGCCCTACCTATACTCATTGCTTGAGGAAAACCTCTACCCCTGTTTCCGCTGTGCTACAGCTCAAAGGCTAGCGATGCTTACCAGATATTTACATATGTCGCCTTATTTATGTTACGATGTCAGTCATTAAACTGCTAGCCTATGTAACCTCTATCAGAAATCCACACGTATCTACTCCCATTATATCATGGAAAAACACTAAAACGTCTCTTTTTGTACTAAATTATATGCAGATCATTAGAGGAACATAGGTATTCGCGCCGAAAATCTGACTAAGGTTACTTTGTTCATAATAGCTATTGTGCTTGACTCGTATTCGGTGGCCACTAAGCGATAATATAGCTTGCCGGCACGCTAAAATCTATCTGACTGCAAGAACGAATACTTATACTGCAAGACAATACTAAAATTTCCTTTCCATCCAATTTCCGTAGACCCACGTGAGTAAATAATCATCCTTTTAACATATCTCTTACAGTGTATCCACACCAAACAGGTAAACGTCTCCTATTAAATCACGTTGGCCCAGTAACTAATAGCCAGCAATAATTTAACAGGGGCCCAAGTTATTCGTAATTGAAGTTTAATTTACTTTACTTTACTTTACTCTCGTGGCTTAAGTACATCAATTTGATCGTATATGAATAACGGCCAATGCAGCTTCTGTTTCCCCTTTGGCTTCCTGGGTCGTTTCTTTCTATTGCATTTTGGTTAATAATATGACAGTTTTATAATTTGTTTTTGTTGTTGGCCCAGTCGATCAACCTCTGACCTTCGTGTGATCGAACCATACGCCTTGCGCACAAGTTTGTTTTCAACAGTATCTAGATTAGGAACAAGCTATGGAACATATTTTATTTCTCAAAATAAACCCCTTTACCGGCACTCTCCTTGCTAGCGCTCAGCATTATTAAATCGTATCAGTAACGAACGTATTTCAATATCACCTTATTGGCTATAAAAAACGTTTCGGTGTGTGTGTATATATGTATTTGTGTCGTCTTGTTTGGTGTTATCGCTTGTCGAAAATCTGGCAAATCAAATGACACAGTTATTTTTTTATCGCTCTCAAGTTATTACTCGAAACAGATATTTCTGGATGACGAACCAAAAGACAGTGCGTTCACAGGATGTTAGCGGACGGGCAGCACAGCGGCGGAAATTCCCGCTGCTCAGACACCCCCGGTTACAGAAATTGTCTGAACAATGCTAGCAATTAGCATCGGCATGTTCATATCACGTTGGTTTGCCGTAGCCATTTCCGGATATGGTCGATGGTCTCCTGTATGCGTTTGACCATCCGTGAATTCGTGCTTACGGAAGCTGTTACTCCGTAATGATAGCCTTGACTACCTCCGTCTACAACAAAAAGCGAGAAGTCGATTTTGACGAATCCGCCTTTCGTGTTCTCTCATCAAGCTAATCAAGGTTCTCTTTCTAGTACAAGATAAGGTAAACGAGACGCCAACGACAAAGTATTATTCTGGAAAGCAAGGCCCTTTGAATAATGGAAGCTCTTGCAACGTTCAATATAGCGACGACTACGTTCACGATAGCATTTCAACGCTTTCTAGCTTACCTCGTTAGCAGATGTACGGCATCGGCACTTAGACAGCGGGTAAAACGTGTGAAAACACTAACGTTCGATACGTCAAAACAAAGCCCCATTTCTAACATAGACTCCATTTCTGATAAGTTATTTGAATAGAAGAAAAATTGATTTACACGTTACCGCCTACAAGCCGCCGTGCCGTCTGGAAAAACGGCATTTCTTTTCAAGGCTGGTAACGGCGAAACCTTTCAAAGGCACTTGTTTGCGTCGGTTTCGGCTATTTTTTTAGCTTAGTTATGTCCTAACGAGAAAAGCACTGGTCATCAAAATGCTTTTTCATCGAGACAGAGCGAAAAATATTACTAGGAAAAATATGTTCTATACTAGAAAAATACGAAAACCTTTTCTATGGACTGGAATGACTCCCCCTTCAAATTTTTATATCGTTTTCAAAGTTTAAGTCAACTTCACTAATCAAAAAAGAATTACGGGTCAACGTTAACGTGCCGACTAAATCACATTGCGAGCGCGGGCTATTTTGGACGAGCGTTTTTTGACACCTTCTTCAGGGTAATAGGATAACTAAGACACCATATTGAAATATCTGAATCAGGGTAGCTGAACCTTTGAAGTTGGATAAGCTACTCACGGGCACAATGTTGTCAGATTGTGTAATAGAATAAGGCAGCATACGGAGTTTACAAAATAGAGGGGTCAGAGAACGACGTAGGTAAAATTAAAATGGAAAAGTAAAGCTAACAAGATAATTACAAGCGTAGTCAGATTATAGATTGAACTATAAAAAGCGATAGGGTATAGTATTGTGCGATAACTATTGCGCAAATGAGATCCGCTCAGTAGTTAACACACTGCTTTTGTATGACCGCTCGCCATCTTTACTAGCGTCACCCTTCTTAGAATGCTTATTTACCATTCTCGGATACGTGTGGTTTATACAAATTTAATGATTCCTTTAGATAGATTCTATAATATTTAGATGTACCGCCGGCTCTAAATTGCAATCGATTTCGACAACTTTTTCTCCTAAAGTTGTTCTTATATACGTTTTTATGTTTGTGCCATTCAAATAACATACTGATAGGTATGCTCTCATCGTACAGCACAATAAGTACAAACAGTCCATCTGTGTATTACATTTATGACCAGACTCGCCCAATATTGATGCATACTTACGAAGACTGAAGGATTCGCAGAGTTTTTTAAAATTCATTTTACATCTAACCCTTTATTCATTATTTGACCTTTAGCTTTTTCAAATTCGCATATAAGAATTTTTGGTTTATCTAGAAAACTTTTGAAAATTGAATGGATATTATTATCCGGGAACATTCAATCGGAAAGTTTCTCACTGGAAACATAGCCGTGGTAAAAGAGGCAACATTTTTTTTTAAATAAAGCCCACGTTCATATTGACTTGTCGGACAAATTGTGTGTTCCTGACGGTACACTAACATAGTTTTTACTTTCTAACGTCCTTGCCGCGATTTCTAAAAATTTAAGAGGACAATGAATTTTTGTCTAAAATTCAAATATCTCGGAACTCTGGTTTGGCCAGTCAAGTTCAATAATATTTCGATCCCTACGCCAGATACTGCCATAAACAACTGGCTTAAACGGCTGACTCTTTTCCCTAATGCGAAACAAAGTATATTTTTGATCTCTTATCGTATAAGAATATTAATCGTACCACATTGGAAGGTACAAAAGGACACCTAATAGCGTAAATAGCCACGCACATATATGGAAATCGGGATTCGGCTACTTAATATAACACTTATAAAATTCAACAGCAGACTCAAACAGGTTTCAACGTACTATCGTCAACTTGTCAGCTTGGATAATCATTTCAATAATAATTGATAATTGATTTTTTAGCATTTTTGTTTTAGATTTCTAATAGTTATTGTTTGACACAGATATTTATAAAGTGCTATTTTTTTTTGAAATACTCGATCTAAAACGGTCCGTTATCGGAACGTATATACAAATTATAATTATTATGTTCATTACGTCAAATGGGCCATTAGACTTCTAATAGACGGCGTTCTCTATGCAGATTCCATTTTAGCCAGGAACAACATCCGTGGATGTCATAAGAGACAATTACTGATCATTTCACGTTAAACTTTTTTATTTAAACATTCATATAAATACGGCGATAGAAAAGAGATGAGATGCCTTCGATGCACTCCTGCGTGAGACAACATCAATAGCAGTGCATTATCTATCCTTACAGGTACTCCCCTTTCGGAGGGGTCGCTTCACATGTCTGTCCGAGAAGCAACCCAATCGGCGGCCCTAAGCCTGGGATGTTCGTCAGTGATTTCGAGCCATGACGTGCGGGACTGTTTATACAATATACCAGTTCACGAATTGCTACGTACACAGCAGGAAGGCAAGGTAGACAGAAACATTAAGATTTTTCCAAATAGGTCCTTAAAGAAACTTATAGCTGCTTAAAATGGCATGGTACTTCAAAAAAGTTGTTTTTTTTTTGTAACAAATTGACATCAAGCATTTCTGAATGGGCACATATTTAATAAAAGAATAAAGCCATTGTCAGTCATTAATTACGTAGTTCTTTCGGAAAACTGTTCTACACGCAGCTATGTGAACCCGTGATTTTCCGTTATATATATATAACGGTATATTTGCCATCTGCCGCAAAGAGCTCAATGGCTATATTTTCCGCGTCAATCAAATTATGCCGAGCATAAATTATTAGATTATTACTAATTAAAAGAAATTATGGTAAATTATTTTACAATTTTAAATCTAGGGCAAAGAAATGCATTTTCAAGCTAAGCCTTGTTCATTGTACATTGTACCTAATATTTACAGTGAGACTACTGTGTTGACCTTAACAAACATTCTCAACTAACTGACATCAGCGAAGGCTACGCGTCCTGCCGACGCACAAGTTTAGCCAGCAAACTAACGCGGGGTACGCTTGTTTAATAGAGCATACGACAATGGCCGCGAAAAAGTAGTTGCCAAGAAGACTTTCTTATGTATTACTAAATATATTATATAGGATGAGGACACAAGAGGATTACTGACTTATGATGTTTTGTAAAACGTACCGCATTCTCCGAATTTTTAAAAACCCATTATTTTTCATATTTTTTAATTGCGCTCAGCATTTGACTGTGCATACATAGTATTAAACTTTTCTTTGTCTCCATCGGGTACATGTAGGCGGATTCGTGTGCGTTCTACTGAGTGGAAAATGCGTTACCTGATGTTATTGAGAAATACTGATTTCGTGCCCCTCTACTCCACAGATACTTGGCGACTACCCGTTGAAATTTACTCCGCGCATCGACCCCGACTCTCATGAGCCCATGCTCCCCACCAGCCCAACAGCGCTTCTTGCTTCGGGAAACTTTGCCAAGGTGCCCATAATAATTGGGTACGTTCCTTATATACTTGGACTATGTCTCACGTCTACGGGGAATCATCATAGAAATCCAATTGATGGAAAAGCAATGAACCCTAACGTTTTTCTACAAGCCGTTCTCAATAGCACACACGTTTCTGAAACACGCAGTGCTGCAAACGACGCTTGCTGTCGCAAATAAACCGAAGTGTCCGGTCCGACAGTTTAGTCAACTCAGAGATCATATATGCAGGCATCGAAGCAATTGATACGGGCATGCCTGGAAAAAATAAAGAAGAAATTTTGCATACAAAAATGTCTTCAAGAAACTATCTATCGTTAAACTAGGGAACCGTAATGCATTAAACCGTTGACAGTCATGATCTTTGAGGGTTTAGAAAGAAAGACGGAAATTATGATTGTTATGTAGTTGTATATAAAGTGATCATACCATCTGTTCTGCTATCTATGTGTTTATAGTTATAACAGAGATGAGACAGCGGTATTGTATCCTGAACTTCTAGCTTTACTTCGAAGTGAACTCGGGGATGACCAAGATTATGTAAGAAATATCCTCCTGCCAAAATTTTTCCGGACAGCGCTCAATATTCGCGATTTCTCTAAGGAGACACTCGATGACGTTTATGAAAAGTGAGTATGATGAAAACACTTTGTTATACTGTCATAGAAGTGAAGCGATGCTGGTTAATCTCTTAAACGAGTTGATAGTAGTTGCAAGAAAAGCGTCCATTGACTAGCATTTGATATATAAAACAAATATTACCGCTACAAATACATAGATGTATGTAGTTACGCACAGGTCGCCGCACTAATGTGAAATAATTCATACTTCCAACGACATAAACCGAAAAAAACCTGTGTTAGCGTGTAACAAAGAACAGCTCATAGTGAATCAGCTACTAGTAGTAACAACTGTTGCGTGACTCCATTTTTACATTGTTAATAAATACAAACATGATTTCATGTAACTGAAATATATTTTCGTAAATATTTGTTTCAGCTACTTTTCTGGGACCAACTATAAGGATCATGATGGTATCATTCAGGCGTTTGTGAATGTAAGCTTTGTGCCTGCAGATGGCCATTTAGGTATTGAATCTAACTTAAAATAACAATAAAAATCGCTTTTCTATTTGTTTATTAATGCTATGATTTGTTTTGGGAAGGGAAATCTTTAGCAGTGAGGAAATCGACTTAAGTTTAGGTTTCGGTCAAACAACGAGGGAATGACTACAGGTCTGTCAATCGGCACGCCATCAGGCACCCTCTAGACACACTGAGGATATTTGCTTAAAATCAAATTCCACTAATTTTGCTAGTTTCGCTCTCCCGAGGTTTCGGTTTCTTGTCAGCCGTCGTAAAATCATAGTACTACACCTACAGTCTACCAAAATCGATATTATTCGGACTATGGATATTACCAGTGGTAAGGGAAATCGATGAGGTAATGCCTCCATCAATAGGAAATACTGCTCTGATTTATCTTATATTAAGGCTTCAAGCTATCTAATCTAATAAGCGCGATGTCGATCTGAAACTTATTGGCATAAAAAATTAATATATATCTGAATGGTTCCCTTTGTTCCGTCTACAGCGTCCCTTGCAGCATTTGGTGACGCAGGTTTTATAGATAAACTACGGTAGCGCACCTCGCGAATGTGCAAGTTCTACTGTAGTTCTGGGTGAAAAGAACATCTCATGAGACCCCTGGCATGAAGCATGTTTAAACGAATAACGTATTTCCCGTAAAGAAAACATTTTCCACACAACAATGTTTTCTCTATCGGATGTATGCCCTTTCGAAGTAACCACTGCCGACTGTAGGTACTTGGTTTTGTACAGCTTTGTACAGCGGGGTCACGATACGCCAGATGAAGAACGGCGCAAAGTTCAGCGCTGAAATAGAGGGGTAACAACGTCATAGCTACAGTTACTGGTCCCGATCGTTTTAAGCACCCAAGTTGTTTACTAGTTACCGTGAAGCCTGAGATGCTGCGTGGGAATAGCTACATAAATTCTCTCCTGGTCTCATTATTGACCTATAGCTGTTTGCCAAGCAAATCTTCTAGAACAGTGGGATTAAGGGACAAGCCTTAGGAATGTGTTGTATTCATCTAAGAGGCCCTATTATACGGTCCACTGGCGTGATTGTCTGTAACGCTAATCCCGTAATGATTAGCGAGATATCTAGTGTCTAAATTTCTAAAGTGCCCTAGTGCTAGGCCTGCGTTGGTTCTGGATACCGAGAACTCGACATATTGAGATAAGAGAACTCCGCACCGAAAATTAGGTTCCCCCCTTAGAACTTTGTCATACAAATAACGATGACTCATATATGACAACGGGCAAGATATAGTTACATAATGGGAAAATACAAAATAAAACTTCGGCTAAAGGCATGTGATACAGAAATATGAACCATATTTGGCAGAATTATACAGTTTCCAAGCATTTTCATATTTGCAGATGTCAACATCAGCGCTCTTTGTTGTTCCCATCCTTGAGACAGTTGTGCTGCTGGCCAGATCATCTCCTTCGACATTTGTCTACTCCTTTTCGTATCGTGGCGACATCAGTATGCTTGACTCAAAGCTAGGCCAAAGGTGGACAAACACGTTTTCTTTACTAAGTTGTTTTGCTACATAAATATGTAGTATGTAGTGGTATAGCACATAGGAATAACTTTGTCATGTCGTTATGCTGATTCGTAAAGTACTCGCTAAGGATAACATGTTAATTTTAGGCCGAAATATATCATTGAAACTATCTACTGGATAGCATCACACAGACTCGCACATTTGCGTCAGATTCCAGTAATCATTATCGGGTACAGTCCAGACCGCATTAGTGATGAAGAATATTTATGAAAAAAAAAAAAAGAACCAGTATAAAAAACATCTATTGCGTTTCTTCTTTGGCTGTTTAGCAGCATAGCAAATGCGGAGTCTCCATTCTTTTTGGGCACAATACAAACTAAATATCTTCTCCTTTCTACTGACAATCTCATAAAAATTCCATCTTACTATCTATCTATACTGCAATGGCCGGGCTTTCAACATGCATTCACGTATATATCAAGTTCAGACGGTCGTTGAGGGCAACGGCAATGAAGGGAAAAGAGGTGAAACAACAGTTGCGAATGAAATAATAAATTTTTACAAAACTGATTAGTATATTACTTATACTATAATATTTTTTTACAAATTTTGCAGTGCTTCCCGTCGAGTAAATTTAGGGCCCGCTCATGGAGACGAGCTCCTCTATCTGTTCCAGGTACGTCTGAGTCCTTATAGTAGCTCTTATAGCAAAGAAACTTCTGTTCTCCAATGGCGAAGCAGTTTTTTTTTCTATCTGATTCGGATTCTTCAAATAATTTATTTCAGTACATTTTTCTGAAACGTGTTTTCCTATCCATTTATAATCTTGCTGTTTTCCTCGAGGCGCTGACGTTTAGCTCTTCCAAATACGTATGTTTACGTTAACTCGTATAGTGTAGCACTCGCGTTTGTTGGCTTCACTTAAATATTCCTCATTAGGTGATCGGAAGCGGTCTTCGGCCCTCGACGAACCTTGTTGATGAAATGGTTTCACGACGGATGATAAAAATGTGGAGTGATTTTTCCCGAGTGGGGTGAGTTGAGAATAAATTTTTAAGCAAAATTAAAAATTGGCAGTTGCTGATTCCTGTTGTAATGAATGTATTTCTAGGCTCACCACATTAACCAGTCTCTGTGAAATGATCCAAAGTGAATACTGCTTCACGCTGTTACTAGATCGACTATATAGTTAAGAAAACAACATTATCGTGTTTCTATAATTATATGTCGGCAATGACATAGGAAATAAGTGAGTTAACAATAAAAGTGAGCATATTAAGTTTGCGGAGCTATATAAAGATGGAACGGATGATGTAGCTCTAACACGATTCAGCCGAAGTATATGCATACTGCGTATTTACATGTATAATTTTTTATGCTACACTTTTTTTGCTTTGGATTACTATGTGGTGACGATATTACCAAGTTTCATAATGCTGTACACAAGCTGAGCTAAGTTCCAATGCAAACTAACGCTTGTCTTAAATATGTTCACGCACCTTTCAACGCTGTGACAATGGCAGTGGCTGCATGCCATCTTCGCGTATAGTGATTACAGCGCAACAACAATAACAATCGGATAGAACTGCCGTTATCAGCAATGACAATGATAATAAACGACACAAAAACAATGACGCTGTCATAATTTTCTAGTCTGTGATTTTCCTGTTACATTGGGGAGCTGCAGGAGATCCTGCATGGGCAATGGAATACTTTAGTCAAGAGATGCATCTTATGTGCTAGAAATAATCGTCTTCATCGGGATGCGCGTTGAGCGAGACCACCTGTGTTTAACTCTCCTTATGTCTGTAATTTCGGTTATAGATGATTTTAGCAGTGTCTAGGAGATTTTTTTCAAGATCAAACAAAAGTCTTCCTCAATTTGAACTTAAACGAAGCGTGACCTTACTTAGTTCCAAGACCTATGCTGTTTTTACATATTTAGCTGAGAGGAAATGCTGCGAGACGAAGAAATAAAAAGAATCATGCGTACTATTTGTACGGATCACCAACAGTGTGCGATCTAATGCAATATCTGTGCCCTCTGACAGGTAGGGTTATGGCGTCGATGCATATTTCAATTTCAGTAGTTGTTACTCTACCAAACACTGTTAATGCCCTGAAGCTTGTGTGCAGTGCAAGTATTTCAAATGGTGTCACAAATAGTCTCAGACGAGCGTACCTTTGCTGTTCATCAGAGTATGTAGGATTGTTCCTAGTACTTTACCACTGCCCATAAGGAAGTCGCAATCCTAAAATTAAAACAGCAGTACTTACTTTCGTAATGCTTGATTATCCTGATCTAACTGCCGACCTACCGGCCTCGCTGCTAATTAAATTACCTAATTAAATTAATTATTCGCACGTACACGGAAAATTATCGGGTAAATTCCCGATAACTAAAATTTTATTGTATATATTCATACTGTATACAAGATTGGCGCAGCAAAGTAAATGTATACGCCTGAAACATTTTCTTAATATTATCAACCACAATAGCTATCTAACCGTACGATAGTACATATGTAAACATGGAAGACGATAACGATTCAGCTTTAAAAGTATACATTGATTGAAAAGCCCAGGCCCCGGCTACTCACTCAAGTAGTAATAATAATAATAATGTTGCCTATAACACCTAACCTTGTCGCTTAACAAGTGCGCTCACAAGAATCTGCCATTATAAACTAATAGCCCCTTGCACTCTTAGCGTCAGATTCGTCAGAGAAAAGAAAGCTAGAACAGAAACGACCTGTAATAAACTATCTGCCTGTATAGCAATGAAAATAACCTACATTCGCGGAATATACAGTGTTTTCTTCAAATTGTGTTCTATCCATATGGTTTACTTTCATGCGATGCTAAGTCGACATCTTATCTCAGCTTGAAACCCCCTTAAAAGTACATACGAATAGAAAATTAAATAAATTCACACCAATCAAGAGAAAGTGCAGTCTGCGAGCAAATATTCTGTAAACATCTGTATCAAGGGCCACTGCAGTGACAATGAAAAGACGCCTCATTTTTCCCCATAGTAACATCTAAACATGATAAAATAGATGCGGCAAACGCTATATATAAATCTCTATTAGAAGTTCATAGAAATCATAAGGACAGCATACGCCCAGTATGCCTATCTTAAAATAAGCATATCGAGGACTTCCATGTAGCGAGGACTTCGAAGCTACGAGCGTCCCAGCGCATGATCACATCCCTTCGCACTGCTACCGCATATACACACCAAAATTCAATTAAAGGCCTAATAAGGTCAACTAAAGATAGAATAAGTATCCCTTGTTTTCACTGACGTGTGAAAAATCTGGCTGACTATTTATTAGGTGATATAAAGTCTGATATATAGATGAAATATAGTGAATCTTACGCCCATCGTTTATCACCAACGTATAAAACCTCGAACACTTAGTGACTAGAAGGTAACAGAATTTCAAGCATGTAGCGGTACCAACTAGACATACGTACGTATGTCAGGTCCCGTTGCAATTCATGCAGCTCTAATTTATCAGATCATAATTATATCGGGTCAACGAATAAGGCTGGAATGCTTGTTGTAATTGTCAGTGGTGTAGCCTAAAGCTAGGTCGATTTTTGCGGGGGTAGCTCTTCCTAGTTGGATCGCGTTCCACCGTTATACATCAGCTTATACAACGGAACCGAATTCAATCGGTGATTAAATTATATTTTTATTTTACAATCGAAATGCTTCATTCTATTTTGGAAGTGACCGCATTCACTTAAGCGGATAACGTGCAGAAAAATTTTCGATCGGAAGACTAACAGAAACGATTGATACGCCTTAGCACTACTGCAGATGTAGTACTAGTCGGCCTTTAAAGCAGAAAACCGAGATTAGTCGATCTTGTACTTTGTGCTTGCAGTGCAGCAATAAACTTTAATTTCTGTCCAAGCAATGAATATACGCACCATACATAAAAGTAGAAGGAGAACTGTACCATATAGATTTTTTCCCCCATGAGGCTATCCATATTCCCAGCTAGTTGGTCCATCAATGAGAGCTCCATCTCAGCCTAAAGATAGTTAAAACTCATAAAAGTAAGATAAACGAGTATCCCCGGTTGCCGAACTCATAAAAATCTACGTCTTCATCACAAAGCTATTCTCGGTGCGGCGAGCAGACCGCGTGTCAGGTCAGAACCCACGTATCATCGTGTAGAGCATCTTTTCGCATATATGATGCAAGCAGACGTACTGCCCAGTTTTTAATTCAGTTGCAGTTACACGATGGCTTTAATTATATTCATGTATATTTTGGGAACATTGTAAAAGACGACATCATGCCGCTACACTAAACTTTCGCAACATAATCGATCAAACATATCATATTTATATTTTCATTAGCATAACACCATTAAGAAGATATCATCGTTGTCAACCCTGCCAGACGATAAGCCGGAAGGGGAATATAGAAGAAAAAAATTGGTTACGTAAACCAATTTCATTTAATAACAGTCAGCTTAATTCCTCTTTCAATCAGTAACGTGTTCATCGTTTGTTTTCGCTCTTGTCTCAGAGTTTTCCATATTCACCTATTTGCCCTTTTTTTCCTTTCTTCCGTTTTCTCTCCACTTTTTTTCAATGTGCAAACGCGTCAATGGCAAGCGTTTGTGCAGCCTCCGTCGAATTCGTCTCGGTGACCCTTTCAAGGTTTCTTTAACGGTTACCTGGAAGGATCCATCGGCTGCTTCGTCGGTTCGTCCCCGGCGTCGTATATGTTCAACCCGATCCCCTTTTGCTGCGCCTTCAATAACCCCACTGTTGCCGGCCTTGCCGCTTCAGCCGTTGTATTTTATTACCAGTTGTGCATTTCTCGTCCAGTAGCCACCGTTCTGCATTCACTTCTCTGTCCTTCCGTACCTATGGCTTCTACTACTATTATAATACGCTTGTTACCGTTAAGACTCGTTTCTCTTGCAGACACAAATATTGCCAGATAGCGTAACACTCTGAGGGCTCAGATAGGTCTGCGTAATTCATCCATTTCAACCTCCATGAAGGCCTATCCGATGTCGATGGAATATGTACGAAACATATAAAAGCGCCACATGTATGTCGGCAAACAGTATTATACCATACACAGGGGATGATTAATTCGAAGTACTTCAAAGTTTCCGTGTAATTTTGAAAACACTGGACGTTTGCATAAGTCTGCAGTACATCGAGTAAATATGCTAGCTTTTATGAGTTGCTTTCGATTCTTGTTAAATACATATACAACTGATAAACACATCGATGAATAAGCCAAAATCAGTACGATTATTTTTAGCCTATCCTATTTAAAAACGAACTCTCTATTTTCCTTTGGCCTAGAATACATAGGCTATTTTCACTTATAACATGATGTCCATTGAACAAGAGCTAAACACTTTCACTGGATTACTAGAAAAAATGCGGAAAGAGCGTTTGCTATTCTAGAAACGCATTCACAATAAGCCCTTTCCATAACGATTGCTTTATGAGCTTAACAATAAAGTTATGGACAACTTATGTTCTAATGTATTATTATCTTTCACATTGTATTTTTCATTGGATTTTCATTGTTGTTCACAAATCAGCTTTTTTTTTAAATTTTATCCTATCAATTTGTCATGTTCAGTTAGGCATGCCAAGCTGAGCTGAGCTATGTAAACCAAAAGATGCTTTTTTACGTCTGGTACTTTAGGGGTTTTGTCTTGATAGCTGACTCTGATTAGGAACCATTCGAACATGGACCACCAAATGTTTTTAAATTAACACACTAGATACTGCGTTATCATAAGAACAGCACGCCACAGATCAAAAATTATTTAACGTGCATGTTAAGGACTACTGTCGCCAAAAGAAAGATGTACGTATTTTCTTTGCCCAATGTTTTCCGACCCTATAACCCTAAGGTAGCAAAAGTAAAAAAATCTGGGTTTAGGCCGTATCGCCCTACCGTCGACAAGTCACATAGGCCAACAGTGATTCACGAGCCACTAACCATTTTGTGCAAATAAGTCTATAAATTGTAGGAAAAATTCTTGTTTTTGACCCTGGTTAGGGAAAGCGGTGTTTTAATTACTTTATCCATGCTAGCAAAGCACCATGATTCGTCTATTTTAGGTATTCATGGTAATATAGTGGCCATAAGTTACCTACATTGTGCACAAGGTAGCGTACGTAAGGTAGGTAAGGATACAGTGCTGGAATATTGTGGATCCTTATAAACATTTAAGAGGCAATGTCTGGTTTTAAATTGCTCTCCATAAAAATACTAGCATCTCCACAGGTTGTATTTTGTACGAAAAGTACAGGCACATCGAAGTAATGCGTGCGCCACTTTCCAAAGCCATTTCAATCCTACGCTGCGTTACAAAGCCGCAGACTGAAGCCCGCGCAGCCGAGTCTTAGTTAATCCTCATTATGGTATTATACAATTGCCCATAATTAAATATGGTTCATAATAAAGATCGCCTCAAACGTAGGGTGTTTGTCAGCAATACCGGTTAGTCTTGACAATATAGCCGAAGTCTTCATAGTTTGTTTCAAAAACCAACGTAGACATGGGCAGAGCAGGCACGAGTACACGATTAATTAATATAGAAAGCGGCCCCAAAGTCCTTACAGGACTTTGTCCCTCTTTTCTGTGTTTGCAATACACCTTGGAACACCGTTCGGTTTTCGTAAAAATTACGTATAGAATTGAGAAATCCATTACTCTACACAGTGCAATGCAGAGCACTCCTTTATTGATGGGGTAACACTGAGGCGAGCGATCAAAGGATATGAAAAGGGTAGTATAGCTAAACTGAGGCCAGGCAAATGAAATCTGTCGTGGATACCGATCCAAGGACTTCAATGCGACCTCGTGCTCCTCATATAGTCCATCGAAGGGGAAACGCATTTAAGGCAAAACTTGCATCTCCATCCTCAAAGGATACAATGGATTCAACAATTACAGACTCAAGACCGTCATGTGTGTGTAGTTTGTGAAGCGGACGCGTTATTAGGCTTTTTTCGTTCGAATATGACGATGGAATGGCCGTGGTGGCACATGGATGGCAAGAGCCATGGTGGAATGTTGCGAACTTTCCTACGGATCGTAGTTATCGGTCCTTTGGTATCGAAAAACTAGGGCAATTTGTCGCACCGAGAGGAAATAAGCAATTTCCTTGGAATTACGTTTCCAAATCGGCTAGCCTAGGAGCGAAATAATAACACAGAACGACCACTCCGCGCCAATAATCTAATTCCTTTCCGTTTTTTGTGTCGAAAGTAATTCAGGATCTGAGAGACTCCTTATCCTGGATAAAAACATAGTCGTATCCCCCAATAGAAATCCTAGTAATAGTAAAGACGATAATCTGCAATATTGCGTTCATGAAGTACTCGATAAAATCGGTTGCAAAATATGCAAAGTCATGTTGCGTGAAACAAATGAGGTCATGCCAACGGTCCCTAGGGGGAGGTTTGGCTGACGTTGCTTTCCGTGCGTAGTGAAGGTCAAAGGTGCGGGTTGAGATGAAACGAGAATAAGGACACGCACAAACATTCGCTTTTGCCTTGTATTCCGAGGCATTGAATTTCTGACGCAGACTTTTGGACCAATAAAGTGTTCATGTGTATGCGCTAACTAGGTTGCATTGTTTTTGAGGCAGGTTTGTTGTTTAATGTTTCGATCAAATAAGCAACCTACGACATCCTGTTTTATACAATGGCCTATATAATTTTATCTCACCCTTATATATATTGCTTCCAGAATAGTCAAGCAATATATTGCAGTAACTTACATACCCCTTCAGTGTGGAATAGACAAGACTGTGGAAATTAGCCAGTTTACTTTTTTTGTAGTTTCATAGAAGATGATACCTAGTTGAGGTAAGTGGTCCCATTTTTTGAAACTTAGTCACAGATAACCTCAGCTGCATCAGCTTTTTAAACCATACATATTTCAAGAATGGTGATAACTTGATAATACCTATTTTTGAAACCACGATCTTTTAGTCGGAGAAATGTAGTGATTCATTAGATTTTTTCCCCTGTTTTTCATGTCGGAAAAAACAATAAACAAGTGTCACAAACTAAAAGTTCAAATAAACTAAAGTGTCAAATAAACTAAAAGTTATTGATTTTTAACGACAGGAATATAAGTATCAACCTCATGTGAGTAATCAGGATACGTACGGCGATCACACGTAAAATAGTCAATGCCAAATAAGTTATAAAAGCTTCGGTATAAAAGTTAAAGTATATATATTCGGTATAAAAGGTGCACAACATACAGTATTATGAAATACAGTAAGACGTATTAGTTTTATTGTTCTCGTACTGTCTCTGAGTTTCGTTTACGTCGTATTCTCAGACTCGTTTCATTATAATATATTTATAAACATAATGCAGAGATATAAAGTTGTCAGTGAAATAACAAATAATGATTATAGGCTACTTTTTTGCATGAAATTAGATTAGCACAAAACTATCGGCGGTGATAAATCTATATAAGAGGCACACTCTCTGTAATCCATGTCGATTATAACAGAGAAGCCTTCGTTTCAATGGAAACTTAAAGCTTTCAAAAAGTGGTAGGAAACTACTAAATCCAGATTTTTCACTCATTAGATTGTTCATGTATGCCTTACGCAGTTAACTGAATATCTTCATAAATCTCTAACAACTTGCCCCTGTATCAACAGGACAGGGTTTATGCATCCATCATCTATTTACAAAAAAAGCGATACATTAAACGCTGCTACTAGTCCTTTTGGGTGGAGTAGACAACAAAAATCGGTGAAACGGTAAAAGTTAAGAAAACTAAGCGAAAGTGACCGATACAACCTGAAGGAAGCATCTATGGGAATTACGCAGACTTTTGATATAGACAGGTCGAAAGCTCATCCAAGAGTGTAATACTGGTTCACTAATAAAAGGCAAGGGCGACAGCGAATGACATTGTGGGCGACCGTGTAATGTAACGCGTCGTATTGGAGAAATCAGTGCTTGTGCTGAAGTACGTAGCTATTACGATTGATCCGTCTTAATATTGTGAGCCTTATAGATTTTTATTATCGATACTCTGGAAAATTGTAATGATGCTTCTATTAATTGTGACTCGATACGGTCATATGTATTACCTGGACTCGATAACCGGCAATATTCAGTTGTTTTTGTGATGAATCATCCGAAGAGACTACTTCTCAAAGCTTTTCCTTAAACGAATAACAAGTAAACCATTACAGACATTACCCATCTTACAGTTTAGCGAGCAACAGACACCAGGCCAGTTCATCCGCCAAAGATGAGAGCCCATACACAGCCTGTGTAATGGTTTGTGCACAAGTATTCACACGGAGCTGTATCGACATGTATGAAAACGTTTTTATAAGTAAGACTGTAAATTTCGCACGTCCTCCGAAGTGCGATGTGGCGATACGTTTGCTCTCGAGCTTGAGAACAGAGCACGCCGCGTATCTTTTGTATTCTGAGGGTAACTACTTTTTGGAACATTGTTTACCCTGCATCTCATATGCTATAGTAGACGTTGGCGAATATTGTCTCGGATTAGACATGAATATAGGTGGATACACAGATTTTCAACTGATCAGAAGACAGCTTAATGACAGATTCTATGTGATGTACATATTGCTGTAAGTAATGCTATGTTATTATCTCTCACGGGCGTACACGTCTACTCTGAAGCAGTCCTCAATGAGCAGTTAACATTTTAACGAATTTTCTATTATTGTTTTTTCAAATATTGAATTTGTCACTCGCAACGCTCGAGTGTCGCTCATAAAACCTAACGTGAATGAGTCATTTGAATTTATTTCTCACGCGCAAAAACAGTTTACTTAGATGAGATGATTTTTCTAAATGTGGCGTAAAGGCATCGTGTGATTACCTGTATGCTCAGCCTTTCATAACACCACTTATAAACATGTTTTAAAGCTGCCTGTTAAAGCTTACACTGATTTAAAAAATACCGAATAGACTAAATATTTTAAACAGCTCTTACCTAATCTGCGACTAACCTTGTATGAATCTTTGGCAATAATAGGGCTCCAGTACCGTCCCCCGACCGGGAATACTTACCCTGGTCACCTTCCAGCCCTTCAAATATTACCATTTATCAACTGGGCCGATCTCTTCGACCTCACTTTATCGAACCCCAGGAGGCCGACACAGTAGCTTTGTGGAGGTTGGTTAAACAACACATAGGAAAGTATGGTGTCCTAGGTTGGGCTTTCTGAATGACATTCTCATTAATTACGCTCATGTTATGCAACACGATTGTTTGCTATGTATGCGTAATCACTGAATCTGTGCTTCAAAGTTAAAGCTTTTAAACCAAATAGTATTTAATCTTATATTTTTCTCAAAAAGAATAGTATCAAAAATTGTTTAGTTCATTCGTATCATTCGTGTAACCGTATTTTGTGTCATTCCTCTGGTTTATCTTGTTGCTACACCTATGCGTTACAAAAACGATAAATCTCTAATTTAGATTCTTTGCCTATAAATCTCTAAAGCGAATAAAACACCTTACGCTGTCTTCAGGTCAGTGCTTCCCCAGATGACGGACAACACTAAACAAGTTGAACAGGTGAGTTGGAATCAAACGTAGAGTGATTCTTCATGTCTGTTTATTTGCTGTATGTCCCACTAACATTCTGTTCGTCTATGTTACTAGGTACACACGTTCTTCCTCAGCTTCCAACGTATTGCGCTTATGTACACCTTTTTTTTAAGTTGAATAGTTAGTTTCGAATATAAAAAAAATAATAGTCAAATGTCATATTTATTATATGTGCAACCATACCGTTGTATTGAATCAACGTATACAGAAAATGACATGCAAACGACCCAGAAATAATGATAATTATTCGAAGATTATTACTATTACAGATATACTTCGGTGTGCATTTTATTTTTATTTAAATATAAATCCTCATTGTTGTTTCCATCTGCTATTGTTATGCAAATTTTTCATACAAAATATCTGATCTCTTTGAAAGATCGCAGATCAAGCGCCCTCTAGCGTGATTTCTATATTTTCCCTTGCTAAGGAATGACTAGATATAACACCATTTAATTAGATGAATTGGGTTTATAGTTTTCAATAAACTTCGTTAAAGTGGTGAAATAAACTATAGAAATGCTAACTGTGTGCGTCTTAGGTGGCCCTTTCAGGCCATACATCGGTTGATCCGGTGTACCGAACACTGGCCTACTCCATGTTAACCGTCGCGTTAGCCTTACTTGTCGCTGTAACTGTGCTACTTGCTATCCTCTACCGACAAACTCGAAGTAATAGTTTTATGTGTGGAGGAGCTACGCCGGAGACCAATTCGAGAAGCTCCCCTGACAATACTTACGATATATACTGACTAAACCAGGCACAGCCGGCGCGGATGGAGGGTCGTGCGAAAGCTCTACGTATACGTGGCGGAAACATAGCTTCGCTGAGTAATACGGTGACTAAACAAACGGCCTGGAACACAACTGGACTGAGACAAGCGGAAGCAAATGACGAAGAAAATATTAGCGACAACTCTAATAAACAGTTCTATGACCAATTTCAACGGCCGAAGCGAAACCGATCCGAAGAAAGCCACCAAAAAATGACCTCTGATATAACTAGATTATGACAGCATTAACAAGTACGAGCTAACCAGTTACTTAAGTCAAAAACCTTTAAATGACAACGGGGTTCATAGTCATCCATAGTTAATTTAAACAAATATACTAGGTAATATTTTATGATATTTTTTGAAATTAATAAATTCGTGTGTACTGGAAATAAACTTAAGTGTTCTATTTGTGAAGCGTGGTAACATAACAAATTCATATACTCGCCAGAGGTGTTTGCCTACTGTGCTAATAATTTGAGATTTTTTAATCCAAATGCTAAAATTTTAATCCGCTAAGGAACCGAAACTTTTTCTATTATGCCATCGGTACAAAAGGCTCACTGAAGCATGGTTTCCGGCATCCTCATACAAAAAACTTTGAAACGTAAAGAGCCGTAGAACAAATAACCTACATACTTAAATTGAATTTAATTTTGAAAAGACTTAATGCGATGTAGCAAGATTTAGTTGTGTCGTAATATAAAAATCCGAATTAAAAGACACACACTATTATTCAAAACGTATTTGATGCTACCAAGTCTAATTCTAGGAAAATATTTGTGATGAAATTACCAATGCGGGGCCAATGCGAAAACGCTATCGATGGTCATTGTTTGGTAAACTTTTTTTGCACACCCTTGAATCAGGTGTGGATATATTCTTAGCTAAGTTGAAATATTAATATTTTAGTTGAAGACGTTGTCTTTGAGCTCTACAGATAATGGAAAGCCTTTTTTTTAGATTTAAAATGCAATAATCAGCCTGTATGCAAAATGCACAAATAATATAGGCAATTGTTCAGAGCAAAATTAGAAGAAAGAAAGAAATTTAAGTCCTTAATTTCCGTACAAATGCAGGAAGTTAGATAGATAAATTTCTGTTTGTTATGGTTACGATTTTTGCTATTATTTCTTTTGTTACTTCACGGCAGAAACAAAGTAGATATAAGTGTATTTATAGAAATAAGCCGTATATATGAAAACAGAAGATATCCACAGCAATATATTCAATATTTTTTTTATATAAGAAAGTTCAAATGGTACGTTTTTTTACACAAAAACTGAATGATTTGTATACAACGTTGTCTGATTATTGATGATTGTTAATTATCTGATATCGTGAATCATGCAGAAATTATATATATATAAGAATTATATCAATCCTACATAGGTACTTATTTATTTATATTGATACGTTTCGTTACCCTTTGAAAATAAATTGTCGTTTGAACCTAGCGAAAGTTTGTTTTTTTTCTCATTTAGTAATTTGACGGTGAAAAACGCACAATGAAACCCAGATTACGAGGCCGTAACAGACGAGTAATCCATGAGACTTGACAAGACTTAACCCATAGAACACCTATCAGTTACTTTTTAAAGCGCTTTCTTACAGCTGCTTAATTTGTTATTCAACTAAAAAAATCCCCTCTTTCTACTAACAGATTGTATTAATTTCCACTATTTGCGAGCTCCTAGCATAAAATTTACTTTTTTGTCTTTTTGCCTTCTACTTTTTTATTTTGACTTATTGACTGATGTAATTTTCTAATTGCTGCTAAAATTGTACATTTTTAAACAATTTGTTTGATTTCTTATAATTGCAAGGGCGTGTTTTTCTGATTATAACCGACCGTCGTTACTTGAAGCCATTGCGAAAAATTGGCTAATAGCAGAAGAGTTTCTTTTGTTCTCCTTTGTCATGTCACTATGATAAATAGATGCCAATATTGAAACGTCTAGGACTGCTATGGGTAAGTTTGACAAGACAAAATCGTTTTCTAGCAGTTCAGTACTGCTCAATTGTTACCTTTCCAGCTTTTAACAACTCAACGACTTTTGATGCTCTACGCTCATCACTGTAGGCAAACAACCCTCCCGTGGGGCCTTGGAGCATATACCAATATAAAATTTTTTCACTAACATCGTAACTACCTTTTCCAAACCACTGAAAACACATTTCACACAAAATGGGTTCAGTTCACTGTTATGCGGGATGTAAGAAGAGCCATTTTTCTACTTACATATGAATCGAAAGGTTAATACAGACTCTTGTTAGTCGAAGAACTATTAACTTAATTTAGTCCTGTGTAGTACAATTTTGCCTACGGAACGGCGAGTAAAAACCGTGTAATTTGTGTAGAGGAATAGTAGTCGAATCTAGATAAATCGAATTCCACAAAGTTATCTCATTATTCTCTTTATTTATAACCATAATGTTATTAATTAATTTCTAAATTATCACAATATTCACGTTCAAACTCAAACGATAGCACATTGTGTTTTTTCTACAGATTTACGGCCATTGCTGCTAATAACATTAATTTAATGCAATATAATATGCTACTCAAAATTTATATACGCTTGTACGTCGCCATTGTAAAACACATACACGCACATCAGACTTCAGTTCAGCTCCTTTGAAGGCTGCCTTTGAACACCACTAATATTATAATCATTATTAATATTTAACAGATTGGAGAATAATCTACACACGTGACCAGCCTTCCTGATGAGCTTTCGCGCTATTCTGTGAACCTTTTGATACCATTCTGACTCCATCACCCACCCTTTGCTTATCCACATGGATATCTGCTAAGCTTTGTACCCCCTGTTTGTTTTTCGTGTTATGTATCTGTATTCCAGATCTAATCAGCACCTATTTCTTCACCCTATAGTACTACTCTACATTAACGAAATGTGTCTATAGATAGTATGCGGCTTTGTATTGTCTGCTGAGAGTTAGTACGATACTGTTTAATACTTCCGTCTGTCTATAATTGTGCTTTGAATAGGGTACATCTTCGATTAGAGTACTTCCTTTTGTCGATTAGAGGCTTCTTGGCGCTCATTTTCTATTTTTTTTGCGTACCAGCGCTTATTATTATAACTATCATGCATATATTTCTTTTTCAAAATTCATTTTTGGCTTATCTGCAATAACGACACCAACACTAATACAAAGTAAAAGCAAAGCTAAGATTTCTACAGGGTTTGTAAAGGGAACTGTCGTCTGCTAGCGCCGAGTCAATATTACTTTATGTCAATTTCTGCTTGAGTAAATATTGTTAACATAGCATTTATTTTTCAATAGTTTAAATCAATATAAAAAATTTCATTCTCTGCAAAATTGCGTCCCTCTCTATCTAATCACACTATTTGTATGGGGACAGGTGTGTACCCCTGCGAGGACACCTATTAACATCGTTTATCATTTAGACATGAGCAACAACATCGCCCGCATTCGAACTCAATAAAGTCGTCTGTTCTTTGGCTAGATCTGGAACCGCTGCGTGTGCTGGGGATCATGCTTTTTACAAGACCTACTCTAATGGAACACACGAGTGAATCTGCATCCCTCTTACAGTGTTAGCGACTGCAACGACTCAGCTCCTTCTGTCGACTCTCTACTAAATGTTAATTTTGGTCTAAATACAAATTAGAGCTCAATAATTATAGCAGGTATATGGTGCGCAATAATTACTTTCCCACTATACGTACTATAGGAGTGTATAAGCTTCATCAGTTTTCATCGTTTCATTTTCTTGTCAGCTTCCTGATCCCCTCCGTCGCCGTAATTTCTTAAATTTCTTTTTATACCTATCTATCTACAAAAAATATGGCGCAATATGACGTTCTGGAATTACCCGTTCGTGATCGGGAACCGCATTAAAGATCTTTGGATTTTTCTTCTGATCGTTCGAGATCTCCAGCACGGCGGCCACATTGCCACATCTGTAGTACAAAATAGAATGAACGGAACACAGTAAATAGCAAACTATAAACATTAAACGAATACTTTCATTGATGTTGTACAGAAGCGTTAGCTTCTGCTTAAGCATCGAATCTCATTGCAACTCTACCGTACTTATGTATTGGTTATTGGCAAACTTTAGACGGGTGTCTGCATAAAGCTTATTACCTATAACAGTAGTTAGGTGCCGACCAGACAGTAACGAGTTTATCTTCGAACATATATTTGTACCCTTCGTGGACAAGTTGGTGAGCTCGACAAATGAGACTAAGAGAATTGTAAGTCATGAATTCATGAGTTGCTTTTGCTCCGAATAACCATCCGGCTCCCCGCGGAGAGCAGCTCCACGTCTCCACTTCATCGGGATCCGACCACACCAAATCACAAAACGCGCCTTTATGTGGGATTTCCTGGTTCCGTTGAATTGTGCGGATCTGTAAAAGGAAAACAAAGTGGACGCAGGAATAAACATATTGATGTAATTATATGACAGTTGTCTTACTGAATGTCTCCAACATAACCAAGAATGATGAGGAATCACGATAGTTGTTGACTCCGTTCTAGATTGCATGCTTTTACTGTACTAACGGATGCAAAAATTGTTGCCATTTTTCAAGATGTACAAACCTGATCAAGCGCCTTAATTTCTGGGCTAAGTCCCCCATGAACGCAAAATATTTCTCCGTCGATGATCGCCGCTAGTGTCAGTAAGTCGAAAACCTTACAGCAGTATTTCCATGCATTGGCGTTTCCATACTTTTGCTGGCACTCATCGTAAAATCCATAAACTTGCGTGATCTGACGAGATTCGTGATTTCCACGAAGCAATGTCATCTTTTTTGGATACCTAGATATTTCAGATTAGTATAGAAATATATTTAACATCATCTACTGGACCACATTTACGTATACTGTGTGTGGTTTTTGGGATGGGCTTCTAATTTCGGACGAAAAGTTTCCAATTTTGTGTTTTACGAAGCGCCACCTATGAACTTCAAATGCTAATGGGTTACGGCTCCTAAAGAATAACCAATGGCAAGGTTCTGCTAAAGCTAGGTTTAGTGAATGAAAAGTTCAAACAGTTCCAATAACATTTATTCAGTATCATCAGTAAATGATAGCGGTAGATGTTTAAGAGAGAGGAGAATTCGCTTAAAGTTTTCTGGACTTGGCTGCGCACGTTTGCACACGCATTGCTATCTAACGTCGAGAGAAAGCATAGAAAAACAATTTGGTACGCTGTCCTTTTTTAATCAAATCGCAGCACTCACTTCGCTTTAAGAGTCAGAAGCCGGGTGAAGGTTTCCAGCGAGTAATATCCTCGATCAACAAAATCGCCCATAAATACATAATTGGTGTCCGGAACATGTCCTCCACATCGGAATAGCTCTTCAAGATCGTAGAACTGGCCATGAATATCCCCGCAAACCGTAACTGGCGATGATACTGGCTGTACATTGTTCTCTTCAATCAGAATCTGACAGACCATATTGCAAAGTTTCTAAAAAATAGCAGCAAAACGCGTTAGATAAAACATTTTGATGTGTGTATTTCGGCAAATATCATATGGTTCACATTTTCACGCTAATAAATTTTCTCGTTTTATTTGTGAAGACTATGTGATTGAATTCAACTCAAAAATTAAACCAAATTGTTTATTTACAGGAATATATGTAAAAACAACGATTCTTGGATAATTAATGAGAACACATATAATTGAATAATTGCTACTGAAGACGAGCAGTTACAGTGTGGCGCCGTCCATCTGTCCACTATTATTGTGGATCGATGTTTTTTTTAAGTGTAACGCTTTAAATAGTGTTTGACCAAATATGCCAAGTTCACCACACAAGCAAAACACCTGAACACTCAAATCACGGGTAACCTGAACCAGTTTTTTTACCTTTAGGTCTGCCTCGGGTAGATATTTGCACTGTTTGGCAAGTTCTATCCAGTTGTCAATGTCTGCATTTATCTCAACCATTTTGAACTATCCTGATTATGACGCTTGTAGGTTCTAAGCTAAAAAAAAAATATAAATAATGTTACTATACAATTTTTGAAAAAAGTTGTAATCATGCAAAATTTCTATCTTGTTATCAATGTAGGCACATTCATTAGCGACAAAAATATTTTAATCAATTGAACAACAGCACAACGACCATAACATTAGCAAGCAGCGGCAACAATAGAGAAATGGAAAACATTTATATACTTAACACATTGATTTATTTGTAGAGCGGATAAAGGTTACCGCCGACCGCACTTCTTGTACGTGGACGGGTAAAAATAGATGAAGTATTGCGAAAAACTTAATTCGCAATTTTTAATTTCTACTTGCCACATTTAAATGTATGGACTTGCTGAAAGCACACATTTATAAACATCCCGACCCAAACAAGCCTTAACATACACGAACCTGAGAAGAAAGAATTATTTTGTTCAGCTTGATGGCCATTTCCCATACATGACACTTCAGCTATTGCTTATGTTTCGCGACTCATGCTAATAAAGCGGGCATCATGAATACTCGTAAAAGCTTGCTAGCTAGACGGTTGATGAGGCTTCGTGGGCAGGGTCCACCACACGAAATGTAGCAACACGTTTTAAAGTAACAACCTCCGTAAGAAAAACTAGAAACATGCTTGAATTGTACATTTCGAAGACAAGCTTGATGAACATCGAGCACTGTAATGCAAATATGATTCCGTTTTTCAAATCAATTACCAACTTATATGATGTATGCATGCACATACTACGATGCATTTCTATACAGCTTCACGAGTATATATCTGTAGACAAATGCGTTAAGGATCTTGAGGATTCGTATCATTTTATTACAATAGGCTCGCTTGCTAGAGGCTCTCGGTTTAAGCGCGCCCACCCGGGCGTGCGAGCTGTTCGTCTGCTTGCAATCCCAGACAAGCGAACTTTTGATGCGTCGCGCTTTTGAATTAGTTATGCACACTTACCCATCTCGCAAACAGACTCGCCGTCGCGTGCCCGCCGGGTCAATCAATTCTCCGCGTTTATGTTGTGGTCGTAGTGGCGTTGGTCTTCTCCAAGTGCGTTGCCGCTACGCAAGACTGCGTCCTTTACATTAGAAAAGCTAGCCATAGTCAGACTTCACCAGACTCGTATACTGCTGACTCTCTGATTCTTGGCGCATTTCGTGTAGTACGGCAAAGCAGTGAATACTTCATTGATAACAAATTCGGCAATAGACTGAGTGAGTTCCTGCTGACCATATACGGGTCGAAGATCTTCGTATTCAAAATACGATAGAAGCAAAGTATGTCACGAGGAGGTCGAGGTCCCCCTGACATCCATGGAATGGTGTCCCTTAAAGTGGATAACCTAACTTATCGGACAACGATCGAAGACCTTAAACGTGTATTTAGGTTCGTGTCGGGAATTTAATGCTTTGTGTGCGTACCTGAAAAACTAAATATCTATACAGCGAGTCGCTCAACTAATTAGTGTGCTAACGAACCAATAACATTTTTAAATAGGCTTTTATTCAATGTAGTTGAATAAATATTGTCATTGTCTGCATGTGCATATAGAAAAAAACGATGCTGCCACGAATTTGCCGCAGTTAATTGTGCCGAATTTGCCCGGAGCGCATCTTACCTACGATGATTAAAAAAGCTGATGAAAATGAAAAACATAATTGTTTACCAACAATAATGGTGGATTTGATTTTTTTAAGCCTGTACATGCCCCATAAGTCCTTCGAAACGTGTGCGATGATTTAACTTGGATTAGCATTTAAAGGTTTCGGACAAAATCATGCTATAGATAATTAATACACTGCTATACAACCTAACAGGTTTCTAGGAATATATATACATAGTGTTATCTGATAAATAACCATTTGCTATACACGTTGCTGCGGATACAGAAAATATGGCGATGTAGGAGACGTTTATATCCCACGAAATCCGCGCAATAATGAGTCGCGAGGCTTTGCCTTCGTAAGGTTTTACGACCGGCGAGATGCCGAAGAGGCGATGGATTGTCTGGATGGATACAGGTACGTTTCTTCGTAAGGACTGCTTTATTGGGTTTGTTGCAGTGCTAATGTGTAGTTTATCGAGACTAATTCTTTGCGTATCTAAGTCTCTGCTGTATATTTACTGTTCCGGCAGCTAGTTCCAACTACTGGCCGTACTGTTCCATGTGCGCGATTATTGGTCTTGCTCAGCTATAAATGGCCACAAACGAAGTGCTTTTGTTTGATTCAGAGATTTAGATAGATGTAAAGAGATGTTTTTAGCCGCTCATTCCCTAGACTTAAAAAAACGTTGTCTGATATGTTCTTGAAACGCGCTTTTATTTGATTTAATGAGTATTGCACTTATTTAGTTCCATTCCTCTGATTTTTTAGTAAGCTTTATTACCATTATTGTATATGTTCATGATCCTTTTTTCAGATTGGACGGTCGCGAGCTCCGTATCGCTATGGCCAAGTACGCACGGCCGGGTGGTCGCGGCGGCCGCGAGAGGTCTCGTTCAAGGGATCGCCGCAGTCGGCGGCGAAGCCGAACACGTTCCCGCTCTCGCGACAGGTAAGCTGAAATATTATATGTACGTCGGCAGTTTGAAGAGTTTTCAATGACACAGAACGGTCTTTTTTTTTCCTTTGTTAAATGTTGTTTTACTTCTCTACTGTTTTCTGTTTGACGGAGTCTACTCGTAGGTATATTCACCCTTTTCAATGATGCACAGTTCTCTCTAGTTCATTCAAATAGTAAATAGTATCGTAGTCTGTAAAAATATGCTTTTACGAACGTATTTTCCTGTTCCGAAACAAAAAAATCGCCGAGAGCCAGATCAAACAAGTAAAATCATTAGTCAATTAGCTTAAACCGCAATTTTTTGCCATGGCTATCATTAAGGTGTGAGAGGTGCGTTGTGTAAGTTGAACATTTTTTCTTTGCTGGGTGAGAACATGTTCTCTTCTGGCAAAGTTCTACCAAAATTAAACGTTGAGCAAATCGATATTGTTACATTATTTTTCCAGTTTTACAGGCTTTTTAACTTAATGCGGTGTTGATTTCTATTTGCTTATATATATATATATATATATATAAAATTCCTACGATTCCATTCTTAGTATTCCATTTATATTCGGATACAGTTCCAAAAGTTGGGTAAAAAAGCGTTCTATTGCAATGTCAAAGTTCAATGTTCAAATCAAACATGAGTCGTGCTTTGGAATAATAAACCCTTGTATGAATTCTTAAAATTGAATAAACACCAGCTTAGTAATCAGCTATCTTCATTAAAATACTCACTCTTTCAATTCCTACTCGCTGTTTTCTAGACGTTCCCGCTCGCGTTCGCACCGGCGCCGATCGCGTTCGGATTCTCGTAAGCGTTCCACGTCAAAGGACGATGATCGTAACGACCGCAGATCGCGATCGAAAGAAAGAGACCGTTCATCTCGAGACAAGTCCCGCGATCGTTCAAGGTCAGGCGACAGAGATCGAAACAGGTCACGATCAAAGGATCGAGACGCCTCCGCCGACAGGGAGCGCGATGATCGGTCACACTCTCGAGAAGCGTCAAGGGATCGGGATGACACATCGCCCACCCGTGACACGGACCGGGATAATCGATCTAGGGACCGCGATGATGAATCACGGGAAAGAGATCGGGACGATTCCAGAGAAAGAAGCAGGTCACCCATTGATAGACAGGGACAGCGGGATTCGGAGGAGCGTAATGGTGACGCTGGCGACGATGACGACGAAGACCATAGCCGATCTCCTGAGGGCTCTCGTGACGACAGAGACGATTGAAATCCGCGAAGAAGTCCAAAGCATTCGAATATATTATATTCTGATGACGACCAAAAAATGAGGGCAAAACCCGGACATCCGTAAGACGGAAAAGGAAAATTTGAGGAGGGCTGTAATGAACGGGTGTGAATTGAAATGAGATAATATCAAGCTGACACGTTGCGAAATCAAAGAAAAAGCGGCCAGCACGGTATGGTATTCAAAAGAAAGCAAGAAGCTGGTGCTGACGCGTTGTCGACAGCATGGCAGAGTAATGGAAAGAGACAGCGGGAGACGTGTCAGTGAATGAAAACGGAACGACCGATTTGAAGATGAGATCAGTTTGCCTCACAGTGATCTCAAAATGTGCAGATTTCTCGACCGTAATTGTTCACTGATAGTTTCAAGCATACAAGCTTCTTGGACAGAAGTGCCGTAAATGGTAAGCTTATTAAGATGCTTGTTAGATGGACACGGCAGTTCATTTTTTGAGAATACGTCGTAGACAACCATAAGCGATTCAAAATACTTATTGCTTGAACGAGTTAAGCTAATGGTTCACTTTATCTTCTCTACTAACCCTAAAGGTTGCAGTGGCAGCTGACGACCTTTTGTAGCAATAAAGATAGCAATAGTCGAACTACGACTTTTCAAAGATGGGTTCCGGTGGCGTATTGAATTGGTTTTTAAGATTGGGTGCACAAGTCGGTACTTTTGTATGATATTCGTTGAGTGCTATGAAGTTCAGTATTAACTGATAAAAGTAATCTCTAGGAGATATTATGCCTTTCTTCCGCTTTTTGTGAACAAGATCGACATTTTCTCTCAGCTGTGCTACTCTAGTGACTAATTACCCAAACTGCAGACAGAGAGCCTTTGTGATATATAACTGTCATGTACCACCTGCCTATTGCAAAACCTAGTTTAGACTTAGTCTGCACTGTTATGCCTTTTCTGTATACGTATAAACAGAAACGTCGAAAATACTAAATACCAAAATAGACAAACTTTTCAATGTTGTGCTACTACTACAACCTACTTTTCAGAACAGGTTTTGGTAGTAGCACAACATTTTTGACAACTTTGGTTTGACTATGGCATTAAGATGAAATGCTGTATTGTAGGCATTGCCGTGGTGTTTCGGTGGTGTTGGTGGTGCAAGCGTACGCGGCGCCGAGGTGCGTGACGTGGTGAAGCCTACGAAAAAGCGCGGAGAGAGGCCAGCTCAGCCTGAAAATTATATGGTGGCGATTGTGGTCGTGGTATCGTGGTGGTGATGAAAGCGCGGTGTGCTTGCTGCTTGGCGAAAAAGAAAGCTGATCTTGGTGAGCTGTTTGCGCACAGCCTGCGCCTGGCACAGCTGGCCCTGTTGAGTTCTGCCGTGATAAGCGTGGACGCCCGCCACTGCAATTTACGGCGTCCTGTTGACCTGACCAGCTGACTGAATGAGCTGCTGCCGAACCGCGGACGTAGTACTGCGGGTTCACAGTGTTCGAAAGCGAAGAAACCTGCGACTTCACTACGGCGTGTGAAGCTGCCGATACTGCTGTTGCTGTGTTCGCGTCTGCGAAGGTGGCTAGGGCGTAGTGGCGTCGTCCACCAGTTTATCCATCGCTGGTGCCAGTTAGTTCCAGAGGGATGGGTCTGTAATCATCCTTGCCAATAAGACAACGTGCCGTTCACTTGCCAAATTTGGCTTGGCGGGGATTAAACGATGGGAGATATCTTACCTTTTTTGAGAAAAAGGTTAACAGTACAGGCGGATGTCCATCTTTAATATGCATAGAATTGTTACTCTCTGTGCTTTTAAGACAGTCCGCTTCCGTGGTTAACTTAAAGCATGAGAATTTCGGAGACAAATAGATCTAGACGTAAACACATTTTGTTGACGCGGTGGACAATCCAGTATAAGTCGAAGCTCATTAGGAAGACGTATTCAGCAAATAGCAAGGAATTCACAGGTAGCTGAGTGAAGAATATGTTGCAATCGCCTAGTTTTTCGAGATCGAGATGGCGAAGATGCTGCGGCTGTTAGTCTTGTCAGGTGGTATCTATCTACCTGCCATCCTGTGTGTTCGAGAAGGTGCACCGCCACACCGAAACGCGCGCAGTTTGTGATTTTTAACTCAGTAATTCTAGCTGCCAGCATCGTTCCTGTCTGTACCCGTTGGAACCGACTCGGATTTGAGCGACTGTCACAGTTGTTCTGGTTTGTTCATCAGTGAACTCGATAAGCGAAAAATCGAGAGCGGGAGTATTTATAGATGAAAAAGGCCTTATTCTCTCTCTAGAAACTTTGATCGCGCCAGCATTATAAACGAAGTAGTGTTTTTTGTGATTTTGCACGGGTTAACGTTATAGCGGTATTTGACTACGAGATTTGTGCATTTGTTCTAGCTTTTTTTTCTGTCCCACGGTATTCCTGCCTTTGAAATGAAAAAAAAAGCTTTGGCCATTTCAAAGGCCTGCAATGACTTGTTTTTTGTGTTTCTTATTATTCTAGTACGACATTTTGTAGTCCATTAGAGCCTAAAAAACGTTGCGTACGTTGGCCTGACCTTGACAGGCGAGAACGTCTTGATTGAATTTCTCACGCTTTTTTATTTCCAGGTTTCGCGGACGTGGCCATTAAAAACATCGGTATGTATTCTTCATTTGGGAAGCCATCTCAGACAGGTAAATTATAATTTATTTACCGAAAGCAACATCTTTAAAGCGGTATTATCATGTATTTGAATAGTCATCTTCAAATATAATTACGTTTTCTTCCAACATTCTCGCGTGTTCTTATTTTAATCATGAGCATCTTATTCCCACTAAAGACTTACGTCATTACGAGAAAAACACAACGTTCCTCAAATCAGTAACCTTCTAATAGTACAACCGATTTTAGTCTAATAAAAATATATAATAGGTAGAAAAGTTTGGCCCTTTATTTAATTCAATCCAAAAACTTTTTGATACTGGGTCTACATCCTATATAAAAATTTCTTTGTTGAATAATACACATCGGTAATCAACGACACTGTAAGATTACAAATGTGACAGAAAATTGTAGGAACAAATTGCAAAACAGTCAGAAAAAATCTTGTAAATATATTACTTATCTTTAAATATTGCAAACGAGTGTAGCGCCACAGGCCAACTCGAAAAGACTGCTTACAGAAAAGACTGATACATATACATAGGAAGGCATGAACAATCACGCAACAGGCAGAGGAGTTTTGCACTAACTCAGTGAGCAAAGCTTCAAACCAACTATATAAGAAAAATGCATGAAGTAGTCTTGGCAAATATTATGTATCTCATCAATAGTGAAAAATTCAAATTCGGAATAAAATTTTTCATTTTAATTTAATACCTAAATTTTGAATTAAACAAATTACAATTGTCTGGTTTACAGGTTTAGCTTTACTCACATTTAATAACTATTTTTTTTGGTTTCGCTGGCATATTACGTTTTTTTTAAGAAAATTCGAATCTCGGTTTGTCATAGTTGTGGCGAAATTTCAGTGACTCAACGTCTTATCCCTTCGTTAAGGCTTGAGTGGTTCTGGGCTCGTCGTCATGAATTTTGTACCTAAAAAAAATAACTGAAAAGTGTGAAAGCATTATATCGCACAATCTAGATAGGCAATTCGATTGCTTAATTGGAGCATCGCATGCTCACAATATATTTCAGGAAATGGTGATATTGTTTGATGCAACACATGATTCACCCTATTCATTTAAGGCATATTTAAACTGGGTTATCTTGTCACAGTACCGTTCATTATTGACTGTTTGTACATTTCCAGAAGAATGGTAAAATGATAGAAAAATGGTTCCATGGTGCCTTGAACCGAAATTTCGCATAAAACAGAATTTTTTTTCCCATAGAGAGTACGTAGATTCTCGTCACTCCAATGATAGAATTCCGCTCTGCTTGCGAAGCAATGCGTACTTTATTTATAAAGGTGATTTGATTTGGAAGATTCATCATGTAGTTCACTTTGTTGTTGTCCAATTACCCAGCTGACTATGTGTCTTCACTGTACATGATCTCTTGACTTGCGTCTAGCAAGCTAAAAATTTTTAGGTAAGAAGGCGTAAACTTTTCGTGAGACTACGTTGCATATTGCTTTCTTGGACACGGTACCAAAACCCGCGGCGATAGTCTGATAAACAGGGCTGATATGTTTTTTTGAACGAGCTGAACGGCTTGGCATCAATCTACTTAGTCTCTTAAAATTATTTAAGAGGTTTATTCATTTTTAACGTTCTGAGTATTAAATTTGCGAATCGTGGTAGTCACATTGTGTTGAAACTGTTAGTTAATGAGTATTTAGCAGTAAGAATGCGTTGTGCCGAGCAACCCATTTTTAATAATGCGGACTGTTTATAATCGAATTGCGATAATGATGTAATCGTCAAAGCATAACAGCAGAAACGGTAAATTTAAATTTTGCGATTTTGGTGGGACGTATTGTCTTCCGCGATTACTGCAAGCAGATGTACATACGTCCTGGCGAAATCAAAAAACCAACGTCTGTATCGATAGGACGATGAGTGATACTGTAGTAGCGACATTTAGTTTTTATGGCTCACAAATATTGCTGCGCAAGGACAGACCGATGGCGGTATTCTATATTATGACTGTTTTTTGGCCAGAGCACGGATTATCTTTTTGTTTTTGGTAATGTTGCTTACGAATAGGATTAACTTATTAACGAGTTATGCTGATACACATACCGAACAAACAATTAAAATAAATTATTATGAATTATATACTTGAGCTCGTTAAAGAAGGCATAGGAACAATCTGGAGTACGGTATAAACTTCTCAAATAACTTCAAAACAACAAATAGTACAATTGTTATTTTATAGCATACCGCAGTGATTTCGATGATGAGGATGCGGTATTAAAACTTCTATAACGAGCCAGCTTTAAGTCGCAGTACATTGATGCAAACTGTTTTTTATAGATATCTTTCTGCGCGGAATTCGTATGAATGTTGTGAATTTTACGACATGCGATGTTACTGGAGTTAGAGGTCCTAAAGAGTTATCTGAACCCATTGAAGATACAGGCGAGAAAAATCCGAGTGATTTGAACTTGCATACGAGAGAGTATCTTTACGGTGAGAAATTTGCGTGCCAGTGACAAATTTGATGACGTGCAAAGGTGCCCATTTTGGTGCAGAAGTATGCCAGCAAAATATGAACAATGCGGGTTATGCTATTTTGTATAGCATTTGTCGAAATAGTGATTTCTGTTGTAATCGAGTGACAACACCTTGCTCAGTGAACTTGAAGGTATGTGAATCGCTGACTACACAGTGGGGGTCAATTATCTGAAACAAATTTGTCAGCTATTTACCTGTTACTATGCTTTTGTCCCATTTTATGATTTGAATACCTATCGTGCAAACAAGAATCCACCAAGCCATCATGGAGACACTTATCGATTTTGACTTGAATTATTGAAACTGATTGATGTTTATTTATTATTGGATATCTGAAGTCATGTGCGATGCTTAATAATCTTGCGTACAGTACAGGATTACCAAACAATCACGGTAATAAGCGGAAGCTGGTGAGGCTGACAACAGCACAGCAGACTCTAAAGGAATCATAAGAGTTTGTTCTTCGCATGGACTGTACTGTTGATAACGTATCCAGCCGACAGTGTAATAATGATCTGTACTGTGGTATTGGGGGCAAAAAACGAACACTTACAGGCTTCCAAGAACAATAAGAATTAGGAAAATATCGGACGACTATTAAATTAATTTTTAACCAAGCATCTTTTAGGAAATCCTATCATTTACCTGAATAGTAAGTAACGCCACATAAAATTTGCGTAGATGTGATATCTTGAGAGAACCAAACTAAGATGAGACAAAGATTTAATGAGATTTCATAAAAGGATAGGAATAGACGAAATTACGAATTTCATCCATTTTTATGAAAAAGAACAAATTGCTGATATTACACCACAGCGCCAAACTAAAAATACGAGTAGTGATACGAGTAGTCAGGATAAAGTGAACCATCGCGTTACACGAAGAAAAGCTTATGTTTTGCCGGGACGGTGTCTCGAATTAAAGTCTAAGTTAAATGCTAAATAAAACAGATAGTTAACGTGCAAGATAAATACAATGAATAGCATTTGGTTAGTTTAGATAAAAATCAGTTGAATAAAATAGCAAAAAAATAAGTATTTGATTTTTTCGAGAGACACTGATTCTTGTTTTTTTGCTATTCAAACTGTGATATACCCTCTCATTCCCAGATACATCTATAAACCTATTCATTCATTAAAAAGTTTATCCCAACTCCCGGTTCTTGAGCAATTCGTTACAGGCTATTGCATACTATGTATCTGTAGTATTTTCAACATTGTATCATCATTCATGCAGTTCAGTTATATACACTTAACTTTACTCACTTGCAGAAACTGCAAGGGCACACTATTCTTAACGAAATATGAGAGAGGCGTCCTTTGTGGAGATGACTGGCCTATTAGGTTGCTGCGTCGCTTAGTGTCTGTGGATTTTTTGGCCGTGACGTATTTCGTGTTGTATGGCGTCGAAACTCCCTTTGGGTACATCGAAGAACTCGATGGCGGAAACTTTTGACACGTGAAGTTTACGTGTGTTGACCGATGGTATGCATACGCTAAGTGGTTTGTATTTATAAGGAACGCCTGTTCGAGTGGTTTCCTGAAAAAGGAGCGCTGATGTGGCCATCTGCTTAATCCACCAGGTGAACTACCCAGACACAAAAACCAACGAGAGCAAAAGTTCCATGAGAAAGAAAATAAATTGGCTTACGTTGGAGTAATGATGCTAGAAAATTGCGAAAGGGTCATTCATTTGGATTAGTACCATCACTGGTGCTTAACTAAATGTGATAAAATAATAGTGTTAATTACTAAAATGTAATTGGAGTGACATTGGAGTTAGTATGTTGAGTTAAATAAAAGTCGACAGACAAAACGGCCTGAAGTACCTTTTTTGCAAGAAAGATAGGCCCGTAGCTCGTTTGCTTGTTCTGCCTGTGTTCACTGTTTATTTATTCTGTACTCTGCCTAGAACGTTCTTTGGCTACTACACCAGCCGGGCCTAAGGCAGGAGTATCATCATTTGGTCCGCTCCTTGTGAGGTGGCCCTATCCAGCATCAGATAACTTAATTTCTTATGTTTCTAATAACTTTACAATATCTTGAGGAATATCTGATACATGGCGAGCAGAATACCACTTAATAATTGGCTGTAGTATTGCAGTGTTCTGTCCTATTTAACAATTGCTTAATTATATCGACATTTACGAGTTCGCAGATTTGTTAAAGAACTTCATTTCGCTGTAACTCGTCAGAGATATATTTCTAGTAACGTTTTAATTGGTACCTTTGTTTTGACATACGTACTACAAAACTGAAATAATGTGTTCTACGTTTTCAACTTGTGAAAAATGCTAACGGTACGTGGGTAACAATTCAGCTGCTACAGGGTGACAGCAAGGAGCAAGTATTTTTGAACGTGTCCCCTGTAGCATGTAAGTGACGCATATAGCCTCCTATACCAAATATACTGTATAGTGGCTCCATGTTGGCCACATCTAGAAAAATGGTATTCATTCGTGGATCCTAATGGATAAGGTTCTACAAAGTGAATTTCTTAATAGATATGTGTATGCTTTGTGTAGTGCTCTCTCGCTACGGGCCGCGAGCCTTAGCACAAGCTAGCAAGCGAAATCGTCGATTCTCTGAGGCTATATTATGTTGTTACAGGGTACGCTGCCTTTATAGATGTAGCACAACAAGCAGTATTAATTGTAGCAATTTGCTAAATTATTTCAATATAAATGTTCAGTACTTCGCGTTGAAAAGGGCGCCAAATGTGTAGATTTGCGATATCTCTAGACAATTAAGCTTGAGACTTACGTATGTCATAGTTATTCTACTTTCAATTATAAGCAAAATGGACAAAATCACAGCATTCTTATGTCTGGCCTGGGTTTAAGTAATATCTATTGAAGTTATTTATCTGTTATTCAAAAATCACATCTGTCGTCAGAGATATTCATAATACGGCTCTTTGTTCGGCTTCAAACTCTGACCTCATTAACCTATGACTGGATTTAACATTGAGAACTATAGATCAATAAATGAGCTCCCTTCAAAATATCAAATATTTTAAGAACTTGGTTTGAAACTGCGGCAGTTTTCAGTCATTTCTTTTCCGTCACCCTCAAGTTTCTTAGGCTTCGGTAGGAGCTAATCCTTACCTTTTATAGCATTGCATCAGCGCGATTTTTTGATAATCTTTATTACGCCGCATTATTCGTTATTCTGTCTCTTTTCTGGATTTCTCGGACTTTTCATGAACATCTCAGGATTGTCTCCCAACGTAATATTATAGTAAATAGATGTCTTTCGTAGGCGTTTTAACTTTTTTACTACTTTCTAGAACAGAATGAAATAACACATATTTATCAGGAATAAAGAAAATCGTAATAATATATATGTGGATAAATGAAAACATTTCAGTGCGATGCAATGTAGAATACAACCGTTGTGTACATGCACATGGCATTCATTCCAAAGGGAATTTCGTGCGCTTTACCTGTACAATAGCTACGATTTGTAAGCATTTATATGACTAGCGCTAGAATAAGCTCATACCGCTACTTCGAGCTACTTAGATTTCGTTCTTCACCTTCAAATGAATTTATAAAACGCAAAAATTACGCCAAATTGTTGTTTTTTTTTTTAGTTACGTTCTAACGCCAAATGCACAGTCGCCGTTAGTTAGTTTATCCTATTATCCGGAATATTGTAAAATAGCGAAAGCGTACATCGGCAGAGGAAATAAATATAACTTACCGCGCGATGAGCGGAAATACACATTATTCTGTTTGGGACACGCTCTTCAAGCAGGACATTACGTTATGAATTGTAGACCGAAATATTTACTCCAAATTGAATAAATTGAAGTTATGTTTACAAATACAACGAGTTGTTTTCGTAGTGATGCCGTATCACGTCGGATTATGTATATGCTTGTACGCAGATTGGAAGATATATGTATATCGCAAATATATGGGTAAATACCTGCATTTTGCTACCGACTGAGGTATCGTGTACAATTACAAAGCACTGGTTAAACTCATACATAAATCTGGACACTAGTTATATCTGTAAAAATGACTTTAGACTATAATATGCATTTTTTAGAATGCATTTGGTAACAAATTGGAAGACATTTGGTGTATGTCAATCTCATCACCTTCAAGCAAATAAAAAGATAAATAGGAACTTCAGATGGTTCTGCACTGGTATCTTACAACATTTACTCTATGCCTATGCTGCTATTGGTGATTTCTGTTTTTAAATTAAATAAAATTCGCCATGCATATGCTTCTATAGTTCTGAAATTCTCACATTCGGTTGCCAGTCTGACGAACCAGCTCTTCTTCTAATAGCCTGGCCATGTCGCATTCCCAGAATGTACGGTTAACGAACCCAGATCTTTTCTGTTCGAGATTGTACAGATGTCACGCTCTAGTAAATCGATTTAGTGCTGGTACATTTTGACAAGACCATGTCCACTCAGCATATAGGCCAAACACAAAATCGTCTTCTCGTCTTTCCTATCATACAGAAAGATGATGTCTTTAGTGAATGTTTTGGACACCGCAATTGTCATTGGGGTTACTTAGGTTCTTGCCATCTATTAGGTGCGCCTGAACAGCTTTTTTGATCCTTTATTCTTGTAGCTGGTCGTTTTGTCTTCAATCTGCGAATCCCAGAACATAGATTTGGCAATAAAGGTCGCTGCTTCGGACGAAGCTGTTCTTGTTGCTCTTATCTCTCTTTGCTTTTGCGAAAACTTGAGATTACGCACACTGTTTATTTTCAAATGGCCGTGTCGCAAACTTGTGTAGTCATGGAGTCAGCAACCGTTGTTAGAGCTCTTCTTACTTTTCGTCAGAGACATGTAATAATGGTATGAAATGTCTCAGGCTCTGAATTAATTTTGGCTGACTTTTCAGTTGACGTGACGGCCATCTTTAATGACTCCTCAGTATTTTAGTTTCTTTTGCGGGCGGGTTGCGTGACCAGTAATGCGAGTTTTTGTGTTACTGCTTTTTTCCTGCCAGTTTCGTTCTCTCGGTAGTTGATTCAAGTCCACGTTACTTTATGCAGATTTTTATTAATTTATCGTGTCGTCTTCCACTTTCATTTGAATTTCAGATCTGGCTTTTGCTTATCACCACATTATCTACAAAAATTGCAAAAGTCATTACGCCGTAATACGTCTAGTTCAGTATATCATCATAGCCCACGTCCTACAGCGAGATGGGGACGGACTAATAATAGGTGCTGTCTTTTATCATTAAATAAATGTTAAAAGGAAAATCTTAGCTCGAGCAATTACTTGACATACGTTAAAGCAGAGTGAAGATAGTCAGGAATAGTCGTAATGATGAAATGATGTATATATATTTCCAGCTGCTGAATTATCTGCAGTCCTATTGAACTTTGTTGGCTCGTTTCATGCCCCAGATAATATTGAATGAGCCAGGTACATTTCGAGGCTACAATTGAGTTTTTTCATACTAGCATTATTGGTTAATTTTTCATTTGTGAGATGCTTTGCATCGCTAACCAATAAATATAACTTATTTTACTAAGTACGAGGTATGTCCTATTAGGCTTCTCGTTAATGTGTTTTATAATATTATCTCGACCCGTAGTATATTTGGAGTTGATCTTGGTCATCCTTAGAGAAAATAACACGTGCAATGGATGGTTATAGATCTTATGTCTGGCAGGGCTTTCAATACGGACACAACGATCGAACAGAGAGGGCGGCGAAGCTAAATTTGAGGATGCTGAAATGTCCACCTTGAAATAAACGAGAATCAAAACGTCTTCGTTACCAAATTTTAATACTAAAGTAAGAAATAAGCAAATTACATTTATCATCGGAGAGCTTACATTCACAATGTTAGATTACGCAATTGCTAATCATAATTCCCGATTCCCAATGTAAATGGGCTTTGTTAGCCCATCGTTTTTCCGCTCCTAATCTTATTCTTTGATTTCACGGCGCGAGAGTATCGAGTAAGTATCGAATATTAGGATAGAGATAAGCATCGAGTGCGGTTTATATGGCAGAGATTAGACGCGTCCCTCTAACTGTCGAGAGAAACACGCGGGAATACTAGATCTACTAACGCGTCTATATTTTATGTACGTTATACAAAAACATTTATTCACACTTGATCGTATATATTGAACACTACGTTTATATAAAAATACACAATAGCAATCACAATGTGGACAGTCATGTCTCCACGCTTTGCCTACGCTCTGCCGATTGTGGAACAGCTGTACAAGTCAATATAGATTGAACTTAAATAGATTTAGCAAAACATCCATTTAATCACCTATGTTCGTTAATGAATTGCGATGGCTATTTATTATATAGCGACATGCAAATGATTGTACCATGGCGAGTGCTTCTTTTTTATCACCGTGTCAGCCAAAGCTAGTAAATCTAGCTTTTGCGCCGGTAATAGCCCGCACTTAATTTATTAGTCAACACTTACTGTACTGCATTTTTTAATATCATTAAATGGAATGAAATTACGATCATTATAACGAAAGCACACACCTGGTCTATAGGCCTGATCGGAATAAGTATTTATAATTTAGACGTATTGTTTTTAGGTGCGTGTTTCGGATATAGCTTTACGTATCAGCAATGTATACTTCGAATATTTTGGAGATTTTCAATGCAGTGGTTAACTTGATAGTTGACCGTGTCTCCTTGGGGGAGAATAGCTCGTGGAGCTCATTAAAAGATAAGGACGGTAGATATCAATGAATACAGAATGCAAGTAACAGCAAGACTGCGGCCCACGAGAATTTTACACTGTTCAGCGGATGGTGCACCTTCGCACCTTTAACAGGGAGTATAGGTTTACTCCTACGCCCCGAGATGATACGTAGTTACGACGAGTATGTTTCCTTTTTGTAGTAACGACGTAGATATTTTGTTGCATGTAAATACTTGTTCAAACAGTTTATGATTTTGTCCCTCTCATCTATGCTACACAGCACTAGCCGGTAAACGAATTTTCAACGAATGCAAACTATAAAAAAGTAGTAAAGCCAAATAGAATATTATCATGAAACGGACGGTGTTTTTCAGTAACCTTAAACAACGGCATTTTTTCAAAACAGAAGCGTCGCGTTTACGCAGGATGATGAATGACGCAGCCGGTGTGCTTTTCCTTTGACAGCATCATTTACGTAAAAGTGAATTTACAATGCACAGAATCTGTTTTATATACTATAAGGGCCAGTGAAAGATATAAGAAATAACTGCAGGGTTCAACGCGGTAAGCATATGAGAACTTTAGTCGTTAGTCGTTTTGTTGTTAATCTTCGACAGACGGGCAGGTTTTACGTAACATGATGGCAGCTGAGAGCCCACGATGGCCAAACATATGGAAGCAACGTATCACGGGACCTCAAAACCTTACGTGTCCATTCCTGGTTTGATCATTCGTCGCTTTGAATTGTACAGAACAATATGTCAAACCAGGAACGCAGGGGTTACCGGCCATATCGTTGCAAGATATTGGCCGGTTAGCGGTCGGATATCCACTAAGTGCAGGCCATCCCTTTGCAACCATAAGTACTCGTAGCAGGGTCAAGTCATGGTCTGTGCAGAGGCTGACGGGTAAATAAGGAACGAAAGGGACCCTGCTGCGAGAGTATAATATCCACAGAGAGATCCGACGTAAACGAAAGAGCAGATGAATGCCGTACGGAAAGCAAGCGGCAATTGTTTCCAGTACATTTCTTTCCTCAGGTTATTAGAAGTCTTTACGTAAAAATCTGGCGATCTTGTACTGTTAAACATAGCAAATATACAAAAGCTAAAGAAGAAAGAATAACGGTTTCGTCACGTATAATGTCCTATGTTCGTAAATCTCGAACCAACGAAAGGTGGTAGTAGTAATATTGAACACGAATATATTCATTTGTTGTGTCCGATCTGTGAAAATCTGACTCTTTTTTATTTTAGTCAGTGTTACTGTTGAGTAGTTTTGGAATGAGCAAACAAACTGAAATCAACTACAGGTCAGATATACGTAGAAAGAAATACGTATCGCATTACTAGGCATATATGTATTAAATTGCTTGGGCAGTAATTACACAATGTGTTAGTCCTTCACGATTTAAAGCTTTGCTTCAAAGTAGGCTACACGTTGAACTTGCGCGTCCTCCAAACGTACTGCTTTCTAGTACTGAGTAAACTGGCGAGGTTCTGGAGTGACTGATAGCTCTTGAGGTTTCCGTTCTGCCGAGAAATGCCGCATTACCTACACCAGATGCACAATTTCCAGTTTCAGATAACCTGGCTGGACCGAGTTGTCTAATGATCGTACAGTTTAAGCCTTGAACAATTCAATGATAAATATATTTCTTTGTTTTTTAAATGTTCCTTACTTTTTCTTAACCGTAGATCCTTGTCTAACCAGAGTTTATGTTAAAGGGGAACCATCAGGTTTACTGCTTGATATACGTAGTGTATTGCCAATTATACCTAGTAAAGGTCACCCATCGTGGACACTTTCTTTGGAGGTTCACGAGTTTTTTTTAAAGAAATTTCGTCCCCGTAGCCTATTTAGGTCAGCTAAGGGCGTTCCCTTTGGCCACATTATTCTAGCGTCGTCCGAAAAATGCACAACTGAATGCGGGCATTTACATGTGCTGTTGCCTATTCCATAGTAATTCATTGAATGAAATACGAGTAGAAAAGCTAACGTCACTTTCAAATGAGATTTAGCTTGCAATTCGTAGTTATTCTATGCTTCTTTATATTCAGATCAAAATATGAATCTGTTAGGATAAATCTGTCGTAGCAAATACCAATAAGCTGACCGGCTTAATATTTCGATGAGAGCTACTACCGTTACGCAATAATACTGGAAATAAAATTCCAAATTTAAGACATTACATTACAGTCAATAATTGTAAAAGCTATTTATCGCGTATGTATGCCTATTCTGCATAACCTTCTAGGCTTAAAAGTGAACTCTTAAGTGTTATGGAAATTTACAGTGCTCGCCAAGCACCTATTTGTAAATTACTTGCTTAATTATATGTCCTGATATTTTGATGTACGTTAATCTTTCACTAAATCTCAGGCCCTCAGCAACTAAGTTACTGGCGGATAAGGTGTAATTATAATACATTTCACTTTTTTTTTGGACCCAGGCAAGCACATTTAGCCGAAATAAACCTGTAGCAATAACATTCCAATTTCGGCGTCGATTTCACAAGTTGCATGTTACATTCATCCGACTTGCACATGTCAAAGGATTATTTCGAATTCATGTACATCCATTTAAGATAATCAGGTTCTTCGAATTTAGCTTCCTACAAATCAGCAAACGTCTGCCTGGTACTTGTAGTAGCAAGTTGTTTTCTGGGCTAGGGAAGACTGCTATATACATATTGAGTGGTCAATAGAACTTGGCTATTATAGGTACTTATATAATGTAAAGAATAGAACATAATGAGGACTATGTTTATGCAACTGCCCCGTGCGTACATACCTTTTAGCTGGCCCAAGTACCCCCCGTTCCCCTCCACTCCGCGGCCCATCCCCATAACCAGCGTCTCTAGGAATGGAAGAATTGTAAGATTTATCTGGCACTTGCGCATCTTTTTTACATTACGTTGTCGTCGCCTCTTGGCCCCACCGCGAACCAAAAGATCATTATCAAGTATCTAGGTTTAGCAAAGGACTCCTAGGCCTGTGCGGGCGGTCCTATCGCGCTTATGATATACAATACCATCGCCGCCACTCTTGTAACTACCACCGTCACCATCGTGGCCCTGCCACAAGTAAGGCCATAATATCTCATTGTGTCGCGCCCTCTAGTGCTTTCCACCACTGCCCGCCATTGCCGCTGCCGTCTTGAGATGAAGCTGGGAATCTGTCGCCTTGAAGAGGAGGAAAAAAGACCGTTGTGCAGCTTCCTGGATGCGGCTTTCTGAAAAAGATAAAGAGTTCTCAATGTAAAGCAACGACGACGACAATCACAACTACGGTTGAAGAAAACTAAAACATTACATGCAATGGTAACCTGGCGCATATAATTTTCGAGTAATGCTGCTAAGGTAGAGTGCAGTCGTCATTGTTTCTACGTGAGTGACTACCATTATACACACCGAGAATGCAGTGTATTGTAGACAAATGGTATATGTTATTATTATTACTCTTATTACTATACAAATAGTCGATTTCAAGATCAACAAATGGAAACGAAACGATGACTGCATGAGGTATACCTTTGCACAAACCCTCGATGAGCCATAACTAAGCATATTTGTAAGGAAATCGCCTTCGGTTTTAGAACAACAGGAAGACGCTGCTTATCGCTTGTATCATAAATAAATAAAACGAACAAACAACTTATTCTTCCATATACTAATGATTTGTCTTATTTTTTTTTTCTTACAAATATGAGCCACTTTACAAAAGGTTCGTTGCCTCACACAGGTGTGGAGTTCCTTTGCATACGGATAATAATACCATAGTAAGAATCAACAGCATCGCTTTTACGCTAAAACCGTGTAAAAGTGATTCGGGCAAGAAACTTTTGGCGGGTTAAAAGCTTCTATAGCAATATGTTTATTTAATTTTTTTGATTAGGAAAGCTGTGAGTTAAAGGGTGTACGAGCAGTTGTCCTGAATGGGCCAGATCACTGAAAATGGCCACCTGCAGTAGCAATTTTGCTACTCTTCCCGTTTCCGTAAGTTGTCAACACGGATATTTCTCTTTTGATGCGTATTATTCTCTATTTATTGCCAGCCATAGAAAAATCAGAGTTGGAAAGCGTGAATCAACTACTGTGTACACTGAAGACAGTTGTATTATTTTAAGCTGCTCTAAATTCAGTATCGAAATGGAAAATTAGAGGGATCCATTTCCATCTGTTTTTTTACGTTAAACAGAAGCGGAGGAACAGACAAACGCCAAGAAAAAATGAAGTTGTCCAGGCTTTGGGTGTATCGTACTCATCATAAATATTCCACTGGAACGCGGCTGTTAGCCTTTGCCGGATCAGGATTATATGTTGAAATGAAACCAATGGGACCCTTGCGAGATGATGAGAAGCTTTGTATCGATAGCGCAAGTTGTGTAGATTCCGAGCCGGTTATTTTTACAAACGTTGTCCATTATATTAGGATAAAATGGGTGAGCATGAAAGATTTGCAATAATGCAGAGCGAAACCCGAGCTACCGATTGTGGTAGCTACTGTGTCAAATATTAGTTCTAGGATAAGGCCATTATTTTCTAAATCACTCTATTGAGAAACGCTTGTCTGTATCATGGCACACAAAAGAATGCTTCTACTTGGAATCCAATTTAATCAGAATTCTGTGATTCTTAGAAGTATTCCGTGAAGCTGTAGAGCAAATGATCGGTTTGAAGCAAATAAAAACGCTATGAGGTATGAAATGCAAATCCTTGGCTAAGTCCGAGCTCATCTTACGTGCGGTCCTGACATGGGTAATTTTTTCATGGCGTTTCTTTGAGCTACTGTGCACGCATGATGTCTCGGGCCCCGATGCCTGTATCAAATAGCCCGTCGAAACCCCTTCTTAGTCAACATACACATTCTCCGTAACCTATTGCTCTGGGTTACTGATGCGCTAGCTTAAGTGGCAGTTGCGCTAACTCAAGTTCTGAAGTTAAAGGTGGAAATTAATGGAAGACTTGTTCCAGTCGTCCTTTTTTTGCACACTGACGCTTAGTAAGTTACTTGCTTTCTTGTGTCTTTCAAACTTGGAAATTGTCCCTAAATGTACTAAACAGTTATAGACGTATTTTATATATATGAGAAGGTCTCAAATGGAAAATAAAAGCTGGGCCAGTAATGACTTTACGTGAGTAACAGGTAATTGTATGAGATTATTTATTTGATGAGGATAGAACTTATAGCATTATCTTATAAAGCGCATTACAAAGAAATCGTCGGTGTGCATATCGAATGATGCACTTATAGATAGCAGCAGGTATCATCAACGTTATAAAATCACCTATATTATATATGTGTAAAACAGTATTTGACTTTATCTTAATGGAAAAGTATTTGTGATGATTTAGCAGCATCGAGGTTTTGGTATCTAAACCTAAAAGATTAGTTCGCATTGTTTATCTGTTTTGTTCACGTGTTATACTTACAGAATGGTAACTGAGTTTTTTTTTTTACTTCGTTCGCCTATTATCTAGGCAAAGCTATTTAGCATTTAATGATTTGTTAAATCTATAAGTATTTCAAAATATATGTAAGGTTCCCATGAATTTATTACTGTGTATGTGAGCGTACATGCTCTGCTTCATGCGCTCTATATCCTGCTGTCCAGCTAACTGAAGTAGAATGGCGCTACTGCAAACCGTGACCTGCGAGGGAACGCTAGATGGGCTTTCCGAGGACGCTGAGGACCCGCTTGTGCAATAAATAGCCTGTATAACTCGAATCTGCAGGGCTGCAGGTAGAAACGATATGTTTTTAGTGCTGTTTTTAACGAAAGAATAACGGCTTAGTAGGAAACTAATCAAGAATATGTTTTTGGCTTGAACTTGAAACGATTTAGATACTTCATTCATTGCAAACTGTACCATAAATCAAAAGCGGTTTGGTTATGAATCAATACGTTTTTTATTGCTCTAATAAATCAATTATTCTAAGATCTTTGGTAGGATACAACGGAGTATTCTTGCAATTTCTCTAACATGATTTACCCTGGTACATAAGCAACTTAAACCGTACCTCTAAATTAAGCTTTTTCGGCTCGTAAGAATCACCAGTGACCGATTGATTGACGAAAAGGGACCTGGAAAAGCTTGTCCTAATTTCGCTTAGGCCAGCTATTTAAGTAGCAGTGTGTTTCAATACTGTCAGAGCTTCCGTTTATGCTTAGTATTCGGTAAAGTTATACGGTATGGCATAATGCATTTTTGCTTGCCGTTAGTCATTTGCATAGAGCACATCTAAACGAACTTTTTGGTTTAATCATTAATATTTAACATTATTAAAAATATACATAAATGTTTTTGATTTACTATAATATATTTTCTGTTATGCACTTAGGGCCCGTTACGATATGCGGCTTCGTTCATCTGCTTTGCCGAAGTATTTTTAAACCAGATAAAAACCCTAGCTACATAAGAGAATAGTACTCATCATTTGGGTTCCTTATTGAGGCGGGTCCTTCTTACTAGGCTCGGCAAGATGCTGGTAAGGCCTCGACGTCGAAAAACGTGGTGTGTGAACTTTTTCGCAAGGCCTAAGCACTCGGTCCTCTTACGTGGCAGTGGCTTCTTCCTATGCCAACCTCGTAACGTACAATATGGCTGGCTGGCTGGCTGACATGTTGCATCCTTACATTCCAAAGAACACTCGTCTTCGGAGCGTATTACAGTGACATTATCAGCTTGCTTACCAACAGTGTACAACAGATGAGCAGAGTCAGCCAGGTTCGGAATGCCTGCAGCTCTGAGGTCTTTAAACTTTCCCTCGTTAAACATGGAATGTCGTCAGCGCCATCCAACGTTAAAACAAGTAACTAAGCCACGTGACTTAAATGAGTCTACTTGGAAATTTCATTTGCTGCTGAAACAACGGCTGGTGTGCTACAAAGCTGACAAGAATAATTTGATTAAACATAGATGATCGTAATTTTTATGCTATTGCACAATTTGAGGTTATAAGCTGCTCGAACCCTCCGATGTAGCAGTCTTCTTTCTACCAGTTCTATAGGTCAACAGTGCTTAGTGATTTTGTATGTGTTTATGTACGTGTTTTAAAACTGTGTCATATTTAGCGATCTAACGACTCATCTGATCATGCCGCATAACTCAAAAATACTCCATCTTAGGCACGGTTCAAACACTGCGAAAGCAGTACGTTAAGAAATACATATAAATTTTCAATAAATATATATATATATACATCTATATTTGCCACAGGAGTCAATATGTATTTATATACGAAACGAAGCCAATGTATTATTGGATGTAGAGTAATAATAGTATTTTCAAAACAGGTTTTCGACAGTTAGTCAAAGTGAAAAATAGGCATTGCATTGTAAAGGACGAAATTCACGGAGTTCAGCGGAAAAGTCGTGAAATACAAACATCAAATTGCGACCGTTTTAGGTAGAAAAATGGAACGGAGTAAATCTATTTTGACTGTTCTTCTTTTTTTGCACAGACACGCGACCGTAAGACACTCGGCAATCTTTCAAATGACTTTTCAATATACACATACCCAAAAAGATGTTCATGCACGCTCACATACATACCTGGCGCCGGCTGGTAGGCGGTTAAAGTCAATTGCCGTCCTGGGCCCGTCTTCGTGCGGCACCGGAAACGAATTTATTTCCCGTCATTCTCGAACCGTTTTGAAAAGAACGTCGACTGAAAGAGGTGAGTAAGCAAGCCGTACGCACACAGCAGTGCAGACGCAGAATTCAGAGACACACTTGCTGATATAGACCACGTACACATCCCTACGCACGAACGCTGTTGGTTGTGAGCGTATGCGAAACCCAAATTGTTTATATTTCAAAGAGAAAAGCCAATTTTTTTTTCATCGAAACTGAACTGTTCGTACGTTTAGTGATATTGGATCTGGAATTGGCCTCTGCAGCCATGTTGGTGAAGCTGTTGTTCTGTGTTTGATGCGCTCGTCACATTTGAATTTGATCTCCAAATAAAGTGGGACACATTTGTGATCGCTACTGAATTTTTCTATAAACTGAAAACATCCCCTTTAAAAGCCAAGCGGGACGGATGGTAACTCACGGGTGGCATGAACTGGTACGCTAGCAACGCAGCGGCCGGTGAAGCTGCCGCCGCTAGGCGAAACAACCCTTGTTGGGATGGACGGGAATGGTAAGGCTTTCAAATTTTAAAAACGATCCAATTTCTTTTCTACGCTTATCCGCTTTTATGTCCTCTCCTTGTTTCAATGTGTAGTATCTCGTTTTTTCTATGTGGCCACAGTGGCTGCTTATCCTTTTTTTTTTTTCTACTTTATAAAATGTGTCTTTTTTTGTATACAGCTTTGCCATGCTGTTTCTCTTCGGTGCTCTATCTGCCTTGTGTTCCACAGCCCATTTCTCCATAGAGCCATAGGAACAGTCATACTCGAAACATACGCCAATCTAGGCGATGTTTCCGGCTCGCTGGTGGGCCATCTAGACGGTATCCAGCCTTCAGCCGGAGGCTGTCTTTAGCTGCCATGCGAGTAAAAAGGGGCACGGGGAGAGATTGTGGGTGACTAAAGAAAGTGGACGGACGGCAGTGGTGATGGTGGAGTCGCCTTACCTACTTGATGGGCTCTGGACTTTGGGGTTAGTAAAGGTCCGGGGCGGGATGACCTTCACAATTGCACTTCTACTAGTCGCGTGCTCACTAGCGCCGACAGCAGCTGCGGTGGAAGCAGCAGCAACATCAGTAGCGGTTGTCGGGCGATAGTGAAAGCAAACAGAGTTTTTAACCGAGAGACAGGACGAGAGTTGGAAGACGGCGGGACGTCGACATTCCGAATGCGCAAAGTGCTCGCGCGTCGCCAGTCAACAGCTCCCTGACAAGGCCAGAGTCAACCAAGAAGAGGCTACGTCGGCTCCGTAGTAGATAACACAAGAGAGGACTGATGGAGACCACGACGATGGCGGCGGTGGCGGCAATGGGGCTCATTAGAGCCAACAGCTCTCACTTTGTTTCCCCGAGCGGACTGCATGGCTCGCCCAAGAATAAGGACACGCAGAAACAGCAAAGATAATGGAAGAGACGGAGCCTGTGTGGCTGGTGCCTCTTGTGTTGGAGTGTCTATGCTCGTAAGAAAAATCTGCACTTGTTTGTGTGTGTTTGTTTGCGGGCTTGTATATATCTTTATGCTGTGCGTGACATGTTTTACGAGACCGCCACCAAAAACACCGTACGAGAACAAAACGAAGAAGAAGTAAAAGAATGGAAAAGCTAGACAATGAAAGAGAGGATTAAGGCAAGGACGCGCACATGAGCCTCTTGCTGCGGCATAACTCTTGTAAAGCGATGAAAGAACAACAGCAGAAAAACGGCCTTCTCAAAACTAGCAGGACACAGACAGTGAATGAGCGCGCAGCAGACCCTACAGCTCGCTCCAACACCAGCCATTGCCCAGTAATCTCTGGCTAAAGCTAAGTGCAGACCTTAGAAAACTTACCCTTGTGTCCAAGATGGTAGCTGACATAGCGCACAGCATTTATTGAAATAGGTGTCCTAAGGAACTGGTGGGGAACAAACCACCCCAATAGCGGAGAAGATCCTAGCCGTAATAACTATAGCTGCAGAAGCGGCAGCAGGGAAGGAAGAGCAAAGTTGTTGCTGTTTCGCTTGAGCAAGCTGAAACCTTTTTCTGTTCAGGCCGCCTTCCTCGACGAATGGCCTGCCGACGGTCCCCAGCTTTCTTCATCCCAAATGCCAATACACTCGCAACGATTCAACACCACCATGTCCGTCTTTACCTTCTTCTGCCCTACGAAACTCGAATCCGTGCGTTCTCTCCTTTCCGCAACGGCCTACCATCAGCAGGCCACAGGTCAGGTTGGTGGGTTAGTCTGACATGACCTATCTGTCTGTCCCTCCGGCCACTCGCAAAGGGATGTTTACTAAGTTCACCTCGAAAGCACGTTTCTGCAAAAGATTTGCTGCCACGAAAGAAGCACTGCCTTCCTTCTCCATGAAAGCAAACGCCTCTCGCACGCCTCTTCTCACTTGCTTTTCAGACCGGCATTCGCCACTTTTGTACAGCATACGGTGATGATGGAAAATGACAACGTTGGCACAAAGACGCAAAAGGTAGGCAGAGCGTAAGACAAGCGGTAAAGCTTCCTTCTTTACGCACACGAGACAATAAACGCACAGCATCAGCGGCACACGTCCGCCCATCCACTTTTGACAAAGGTATTTGTGCTTGTATGCGAACAACGCATGAATAGGCGAAGAAACGACGCCGACGATTCGAAGATCGCGTCTAATGGAAAGAACTGTTCAAACATGCTGCTTATATGCCTTTCTCTCAGTCTGACCTGCTCTGCCGCCGACAGCAAGTAGAATACTAAAATGCATTGAGAAATCAGACTCTATGTCGTGTGTGCTACACTGATCCTACAGCTGGTTTGGTAAGTGTTGATGCTGTCAATACTCTTTCTTTTAATCCTTGGGCGTTTCTCGTTGCCGCGGTACTTAATTGGCTGCCGCCCAATCCTTGCATTAACCCCCTACTCAGCAGCGAGGGCTCAACTAAACCTTACGCGGCGGGGGTAGCCTGCTACATGACTCCACAGCATTACGTATCGTTCTACTGCAACCAAAGGTAACATTCATAGTTTAAAACGGACCGAGACCCAAATGCAGATCATTTGTTAGTCTCTTCGCGTTGAGCTCCATTTCTTTATGAGTGTGCCTTTGACGACACATCGGTGATGTCAAGATGAAGATAGAGGAACGAGGTAAAATGCCTTCAACGCTGAAACTATTTTGACTGTGAACTGTCTCAAGTCCAATTCCCAACGGATTTCGGCGGTTCCTAATTACCTAGATTCTCCAAAATTACAGATTTGAAGCAGTTCCAAAAATTGGTATCAGCACTTCACAAGGGTCACACAATTTAACATTCGCATTTGGAGCATATTTTGCAGATTCAAATACTACTTTTAGCTAGCATATATGAATATGCTTATGGGTAAGCCACCACTTGGTTAACTGAAATTTTAGTATTTCAGCTCAGTTCAGATACATTAAGCTTTTTTACATTCTATCCAAATAAAAAAATAAAGGCTTAGCCTTGAATTCGTTAAGGAAAACGAAGTGACCTTACGAAAACGTACGCACCTGAATGTTTTAATAGTTCAGTTGGATATATGGGTACCTTAAATTCAGTGTTATCTATTTGAATTAATTATGGCTTAAATACTGATTTCTTGTTAAACATTTCTTTAAAACGTCTGTGTTTATAACACTATGCTTGTAGGAAAGGTAGTTATAGAACGTACGGTCATATCGAAATAGGACGAGCATAATAACATCCTTAAAATGAAAAAAACATCACTTTGTCAATTCGATAATAAGTGTGGATACGCAATGAAACCGTTGAAAGCTATATATTGATTTTGCCGAGTCGTTTTGGCTACCACTTTCGTAAGATTCTCCTCGAACAGAATCATATCCTGCTCAGGTATATATTTATCCATAGTATAGAACGAACGTTTTGCTATATATATATATATATGTTTTAGTTAAGGATTATGATACAAAATAAATAAGTTAGCTGTGTGCGATTCGCGTCCTAAGACTAGCAGAAAATTATTTTGAAGAGAAGCATTAATATCCTATACGTTACTAAAGACATTGTGAGAGATATCATTTTTTTCATCATATTGGATTTAGAGAGTATATTTTTGGTCATTTAGGGTAAAATTTGGAAAGTTCATATTCATCTCGGTCAATTTTAACGCGGTTAAAAAATAGAACAAATGAGTATAGTAGGATTTGGGCGAACATCGTAACGAAGAGATGGAGACGCTTGAACTTGAACTTGTGATTCATTCTTGCATCGAATTTTTACTCGTGACGAAAAATTGGCCTTCCACGAAAATCGTAGGCGGTCGTATCAGTGAATAGATGGGACTAAATCAATGGGGTATTAGCCCAAATCGAATACACAGCCACAATTTTTCATGGTGTCTATTTAATATTCTAGTACAGATGTTATTTACTACAACTGATTCGTCCATTGCGGTTAGATGATTGGAGGAGATGATGAACAAGTTAACATCAAGTAGCCAAGATTAGATAACAGGGCCAAGCTGATTCTACTGTACGACCACACCACGTGCGACCTCACACACCGTGGATGATGCTTACAAAAAGTTATGGAAAATGGAAACTTCCCGTCATCACCGTACTCACTAGACTGCTTATCCCTAAATTACATCTTTCCAAATGCTGGACTTTTAACTTCCTTGTAAACTGAATCGTTCGACTCTTGTTAGGACATTGAAGGTACATTATAGAATCATGCACCCCATAATTCCACAGCAGCAGCAAAATAAGTAAGTTACTATGCAAAGGCCTAAGAAAAATGGCACATACTCTGCCTGAAGTATGCCTGTGAATGTTTAAATTAGGATTCTGTCTACCTAACACTAAGCTGCGGGACCTAATAGAAGGTCTAGTTCTTACGCTCTTGCGGCTTGGCTGTGAGCTGTCACTAAAAAAGTAAGAAACGAATATTAAAGCTTACAATGGAGGTCAAGCAAACTTGTGAAAGCCAATAGCGAATCTTGAACTCGAATAACGGATGCTTTTTTTGTTTATATTGAATTATATGAAATTTACCCGCAGTTCACAATCCCGCATAACCGCGTACGGATCTTTCGGTATAGACTGATTTGCCTTCATATGGACGCCTTCATGTCAACAGCGTTCTTTAATATTATAATTAATATTTTATTATTATGTAATATTTGGCACAGTGCATAATATTAAAATTATATTGCCGTTTTTATTGATGATCTTCTACCATTTTCCTGGCAACATTATAACTGCTAAATTGAGAAAAATTGTGATAGGTAACTTTTGCATCCTTCCATTGAACCAAACACAATTAACCTATATGACAGACGCATTTAGATTTACCATTCAAGTTTTGCCGGCAGCTAAGACATTGCTGTGGTGGAAGAAGTCGTCTCTTCCGTTCACAAATCCCAGTTGTTTTTCTTCAATAACTTGCCACAATGTCTTTAGTCATTGACAGTACAAGTCAGTGTGCGTTTTATCACTGATATTTTTTAATTTATTTGTACAGTATTATCATATGTGATTTATTTTTCATTAGCCGTGATCTTAGAAATGGCTGGCTTTCGTTGCGTCAGATAGAACTACGATTCTTTTGCGTTGATTCGTGTGGCACTTAGATATAAGCCTTTTTGTAGCTAACCTTTCCCAGTAGTTTAGAACCGTTTAATAACGGATATTTAACTTTTTGACGATATCATGCGAATTCATTACCGTTCATAATACTTTTATGAACTTTTTTCATAACTGGTCGAACCATCTTTGGATTTTCTACGATGATCCGCACCATTTCTACGGATGATGCATCTCGACCATAAAGAGCACACGTTTTTGATAGACCCGGGTAGCATTTATGCATCTTAATAACGACAATATAGGACATGGTGAATTTTTGCTGAGATTTTACTTATCGTTAAGGTGCTATATCTTAATTCTGAATAGAATTCATCAATCGAGTAACATCAATCAGCACATCTACTACTGCCAAAGCCCAACTTTCAGACGACACCAACGCCGATTCATATTCTCAGTTATCGACGCAAGTCGTATTGCCTGAGATTTGTGACTGGGAGACCATTTATCTAGGAAGACTGTCAATACCTTTGCGGAAGTCCAATACTAGGCTGTTACAAACGGTTCCGGCGGATTTTGAAATTGATTAACTTTTTTGAGCTGTGCGCTGCTAGCAGACAAGTTGCCTGGTGAATATTCCGATCTTCTAGATACTTACGAGTGAAGACTTGTTGAGTTTATCCCAGAAGAAAAACACATTTCAATATCGAAAATCAACGCTTAGTAATCAAGTTTTTGTGTCTGCGCTGCGGAAATTCATAGAAGATTGGTGAACTTATTAGACAAGGAGATCTTACGTGAAAGTCCGATACAAGAATATTGCAAACGTTTCAAGAAGGAAAACTGGAGTGTTGAAGGCCGGCAAGGAGGTGATCAGATGTCTATACAAAAAAAACAAGGATGCATTGCCACAATTTAGGAAATTTTTCACGGAAACTAATTTTGGAGTCTAAAGGCTACGTCGGCCCGCTGAAGTATATGGCTGCTATACTCGAGGTATAGTTCAATCCCTACCGCTAGCCAGAAAGGAATCAGACGAGAGAACTACTTCGGCCTGAAGTGTGAAATAAGTCTGGACGTCAGGTGATGGTAGCACTTGTAATGAACATAAGGAGCATATGTTACTATGAGATAGTCGCTGTAAATGAAACAATGAATACGATCTGCTATTTTAGTCCCTCAAGAGATCCATAGGCCGTTGGTACTTACTTTGTGGATTAGACAAAGGAATATCCAACCTTGGTCCCGACCTGTTTATTCTCTCGATCCATATCAGTGTGATCGCAAGGTTTTCCATATCCCAAGAAGGAGAACTAAGACGCAAACATATCCCACTGTCGGAGCCATAAATAAAGAAATGACACATGGGAAGACGAATAATAGGTATAGAGTTGTCCAGAAGCTAGACCGAGCGTGTGAAAGAAAAAACATATATTAAAAAAATGATCGTCCTGGTCCAATTAGTTTGAACGTTACTGAATTTCTGAAATCGACCGGATTCGCTTGTAATATCTGTAGTTCTCCAATAGAATTATATAATGTCTTATGCGGTAACCTCACATCATATCACTCTGCACAATTGAGGAGAATTCTTGATTTTCCAGAGACATATATGGCTTTTTTATCTTTTTGAACGCGAATTATAGCACTGTTCAAATAAACTTGAAAGTGACATTATTTTCCGCCGGCTCCGCGTAACATATTTCAATGCACTCTCGCAAATTCTATAGGCTGATGGTACGGGGATTATGTCAGCAGGGGCGGGAGGCGGGGGGCGTTAAGTAGGTGCGGAACATGCTCGTGTTTGTATCCTCTACGGAGACTGCAGTCGACTACTCAAAGGTAAATCACCCGACTTGCCCCGTGTCCGCATTTAGATTGGCGCTATAATAACTGCAAAGTTTTAACAACGTTAAGAAATGTCAGGTTTTCACTTAGAAAGCTGTTGAAGGAGTACATCTTCCTATGCTTTAACAAACTTAATTCTCTGAGAACAGCTCGACTGCTTACATTGACTGCCATCTCGTTCTAATCATCAGCAGCATTATTGAGCGATAAAAACTATCGTATATTAGAACCGTGTATTCTTACCTAAATTGCGTTATCTTGAACGCTCTAGTAACAGCTACGGGTTCTCATAGCCCTGAGTTTTAAGACTCGATATGGGCTATGACTTGAAACAAATCATAATTATTTATTAGCACAGATAAGTATCTTCTTCTATCGTACAGCCGAGATGTACGTTTTATGACCCGACTGATACCGTATGAAAATGTACATCTTCTGGGCAGATCAATAGCTTTTTTGAGCGATTGTTCTAATCCGATTTTGTTTACCAAATAGCGAGTCGAAAGAACATATTGTCTCTGTTTGTCGGGGCCTAGACATTTGAGGTAATAGGGAAACATTAGCAAACCGAGCGCTTTATGTGAGCGGCCGTATGCCTGCTAATATTAAATACGTAGGCCTCACCTAGTTTAGCGATATCAATGCCGCTGATTTTATTCGCCGACATGTCATCCAGGCCAACGTAAGCTATGATAGCTCTAGTACGCGCCTGTTATACCGTAGCAGTTATTTTGTCAACCTGTCGTAATATGGTTTACGTTACGTTTATGTAAACATAAAGTGTAGTTTGTGTGTACAAATCCGTTGCCGCTGTACCAAGATTAAGGACTACCGATTCTGATATCCCGTTCTTTTCCCTTGATTTAACTAATTTAATAGCAACGTTCACGTTGTCGCAGTTATCCATCTTCCCATTAGAATGTTCTAACAATCCTATTGGCACGTTATGGTTGTCTCATCCAACGTAACGTAAACTGTCGCTTCTAGCTTTCTTGAGACCCTGTTATATTACTTCTGCTACCCTGCCGCGAGCTCGCGGGCACGGTACTTATTTTCTCTGACTCAGTAAGCCTGTTACTTTGCTTTAGCCGCCCAGTTAATTACTGCAATTGCCATATGACCGTCTTTCAACTCTGACTAATTGCTCTGCTGGAATGATTCTGCTTTTCTCTTTAAATGCAATCGATCCGTTGCAGAGTTGCACGTATCTGTCTGCTTGAAGATACATCTGAATTCGAATGAAATTGCCCATCTAAGTTCCATCTTTATATCTAAGGTAAAACTAGACCTTACATAACCCAGGTCCCGCCTCCCTGCTTCCCGATATCCTGTTGTAATTCTATTGCTGTCCCGATACATGTTTTGTATATGTCATTTCCTTATTTCAATAAACCTTACCACATAGAACAAAAGTGTTTATCGAATCAGTGGTGGATCGTGGTTTATCGAATGGTGGATACTTCATCAACCACGAACGAATATGACTCGGGCTATGTTAGCCTATAGTTTGCTACACTTTGCAATATTAGTTCCATTGTGCCTTCTATAGTAAGTCTACTTCCTTAGTTGAGTGAATCCTTTCGTCTATGTGATGTTTGCCGGACCGTCGATTGGTGTTCTAGCCGACCTGACATTTTGTCCTATTTGTTTTGCAGCTACCTTGTAGTACCTTGTTTGTCGTGCTTAGTCAATTCTTTATTTTGTGTAGGTAGCCCCGTCTTCTTGGCGTCGTTCAGAATCGCCATCAGTGCCCTCGTTACCAGATTACAATTAATCTATTAATGCACCGAATGTTTCCTGTTGTTCGAAAAAATAACTGATTTCAAAATATATATCTATATATTTCTTATTAATTATATTCCGACTGAGATATTACCGTTATTCGTTGCACGTATCCCGTTTCCCGATCTCGATTAATTCTACACTCGGAAAGGATCATGAACGAAAAGGATATCAGTCATGAGATGATTCATATTTTTCAACCAGTTCTTAAATGTATCCGCACGCTCCCGTATAGCACAGAGAAACTTGCTTCCTAAAAGAACAATCCAAAAATCCTATATATATATATATATATATATATATATAGGGGTTTAGATGACAATGTTACATCGGAAAACGGATATAAACATTTCACAAAGACTCAACGGTTACGAAAGAAGTTGCCAAAAATCTGTCGGCTTGCACCACGCTCTATGGGAGAAAAAAGTGTTTACCCAATTAAGTACGTGTGTCAAGGTAGTTCGGATTTCATCAGCTGTTTCGTACATTAACTAAATTAGAATCATGTTCCTCTAAGAAGGAACACCTTGCCTTATGTCATTTATTATGAACCAAAAAGCTGCTCATTCAGTGTTGGTAGTGAAAAGTGGCAGAGTAACTTTTAGTAACTAGTAGAAATTAAAAAATACGCATCTTTCCAATATGAACCTTCAACAAATTCTAAACGGCTGTCAAGCAAATCTAAAACAAATAGCCTAAACTGGCATTTCGCTCTATGAGAGGAAAACACTTCGAGGGAAGGCGTACTTCTAATTGGCTCCATTTTATGTTGAGTTCTTTCTAAGATTAAACTTTAATGACCCGCAAAAAATCCGCCAAATTCGTCTCCCTTGAGAGATCGCGTTTGTACTCAGAGACTTAGATTTTTAAGCAGAGCAGATGGGGTAGAAGTTTCGTCCTGCGTTTATTTCGCTAGTAGACGCTTTTTGCTTTATTTGTATAGGAGTAACAACGATTATTTGCAGTAGATGTAATGTCGAATGAACAATCCCCGTTTCATTTTCAGGTACTTTTGGCTATCATGCTTAAAATTCCTTTGATCTGTTAGTTTTGAAGGGCATAAGAGAGACAGTTTGGTTTTCTTTGAATATTATTCTGTCGTGTTTTCTTGCAAAATTAGATATTTTTGTCTCTATTCATGTACGGATAACGCCGCCAAGCATCGGAGCATCAGTTCCAGTTCCTTCAGTTCTAGGCCGTGTATTTGTAAGTTAAAGCAGCTGCCTTTAATACTAATTAAAGTAGCATTATGGGGTCCTGTCGAAGTTCTGTTGTTTATCTTGGTCCGCCTTTAAATGTTTATGACAGGATGAAACGTTCGCATCGTATGCGCACCTAGTACCTCTATATGCAATGAATCTTCGATATTTAATAAGTTAATGTTCGACAGATTTTCTGAGTTCTTTTTCGCAGCCATATTGAGCAGATATTGTTAAAAAGAGGGCCTGCTTACGAGAGATGATTAGACTGACTTTCACCATACGTGATTTTTTGTTCTGCCCTACGCGTAATTCACGATGCGAACGATCTTTATCCAATGGGATCAGTAAAACGTACTTTAAAGGGTCACAAGATCGATGTGATTTGAAAATGAGCCGCTTGTTATGGTAGTCCTGTTCGTTCAGGTGATCTCGGTACCTTAGGACAATGTGTTTCGATATTATATTTGACTCATTTTAAGCGTTCCCATTCCCATTCCCATTTCGTCCAAGGCTGTACATTCTCCCACACTTATTTGGTGCTCTTCAATCAGCGTTAATGCCTTAAATCAGCGTTAAATAAATATTTACTATCTTTTTTTTGTTGTTCCTAGGTATCAAGTAGACGTAAGGGTTTTTTCTTCGAGGTACGCCCTTCTAAGCTTAAAAAGGGCGCGGCATTCTAGAAAAACTTAAAGTTTGTAGACGGAGTCTAATGCTGTATTGCGGTGAGCCATGAAATAGATTTGAAGAAATTGGAATTGCTCGTCGTTTCGTGGCACCAGCGATCGATTCCATCATAAACAGCGCCCTATCACCATCTAGGATGCTGTTTGTCGACGAAGGATTGTACGTTTTCCCAGGAGGGTGCCACTTCCCGATGACATCAAAAGACGTTATCTGAAATCGACAACTGGATTTTTTTGAAAACCCTCAACTGCTGGCTTATTACTTGCATATAATTCGCTTAATTCTTAATAAAATAATTTGAATTACATGTATGCATACAACAAGAAATTTGTCACTTTGCTTTTACCAAAGAATTTTTTAGTAGCGTAAAAGTTTGTCCATTTTACTGACATCTACTGAAATGTTTTTGCGCTACTTAGTTTTATTCTACTTTCTTTACGCTATTCAGTATTAGCTCAACTTTGATTATTTACGTCTTCTGCTGCTTCTGTTTGTTTGAGACTCTGCTGCCTTTCACGATCTGTTCTACGTCGACCATTTGTTTTTTCTGTTGTTTCGCTGACTCTCCTCACGACTCAGTCTTTCTCGATCGCGCTTTTTGACCATGGTTACTTCGGCATAATACTGCTGATTATTAGATCATAATAGTGGTGGACAAAAAATTCGATCGTTTCCTCTATAATATAGTTTGAACGCAGTCTACCTTGGAACACAATCTTCACATTGATGAAATACTAGCGTAGATAATGTTGGACGCTACTTTGATGTTTATAAACGCTGGTGCGGCGTTGTTTTCAAATGTGAAAAGTAATGAAAATTAATAATAATAAAGCAAAATCCTTGGTTAATCGGCTTCACCTACCACGCAGATCTTTTTAGGATGGCACCCTATGGACCACTATCAGGAATTATTTTGAATGGGAAAACCTCTACTTAAGACTTAGTAAGTTAGATAGTAATGTAGAGTTATAGAGAAACAAGATAAAGTTTAAAAAGGACATTTATGCTTTTCCTCTAAGACTGCATGTAAACAAAACAAGGTAGATGAACTCCATTTTTTTGTGTGTGCATGTGTGTATCACTTCTGGTGGTCATATTTTTTCAATATGGCCGCTATTTAACACAATTGCATCCTCAATTCAAAATTTACACCATTCACTAGTTATATTTATGTAAGTATTTTTTATTCGTTATTTTGTAAACCAATTTTTCATACTAACTGTGCGTCAAGTGATGTTAGTAGCCGGAAACGTGTTTTAACTTCAGAAAATTTCTTTTTACGCTACTAGCAGGCTAAACCTCACAAAAACGCAAGAGCTCAAAACGGCTAGGAAGTTCGAAAGTTACAAATAGTGCGGAAAATGCATGAAAAGGAATAAATCTAACCGTCTGAGCTTACTTGGACGACTAAGTTAGAGGTTGAGATTACTTTCTCTAAAAAGGCTATTAATCTCCGAAATACAGGCATATCAAAATTGACCTTTTGATGCATTTTGGTTAATTCCTTTGCAACAAAAAATGTGCCAAATTCGATATATATATGAGTATATATATATATATATATATATATATATATATATATATATATATGAGTATATATATATATATACTCATATATATATGAGTATATATATATATATATATGAGTATGCCGCGATGAATTACAATTATGTGAACGGGCACGGCTTAAACGGAAACCCCTCATTTTTGAATAGGGAGCCATAGTACCATAACGATGCCCATTGAGCGGGTCGGCATATGTTTGTGCGTATGCGAATTCTATAACAACCTGGTATGACAACGGCTTTGAACTACCCTACGATCTGTTTAGCGTCCTGATCTTTAGACAGGTCCAATCGGTTAGTTAATGTACAGCTCATCTATTATAAGTAGTTGTGGTGGTCGTAGTAGTTGTGCGATGCGATGGTGAAGATGTCTCAACTTAATACAAGTTACTACAGTAGAATTGTATCTGCCAGATCCTCAAAATGCAGAACGTCCTTCCAGACACATCATATTTCCAGCTTCGTCGGTAATCCGTGGGGGAATCTGCCGTTTTTTTTTCAGAAGAAACGGAATGCCATCAGTGAAAATTGTCTTGCCAATATTATCACGAAAAGCGAAGTTACCACGCTGGTTCAATCGGAATTAAAACGGCTACAAGCTTTAAGATTTCAAGCGAAGCGTATATTTACAATTTAAAGCATTACTTTTGTACAGAAGTAGCGGTACCTATGCTACCTAACGCTCTATATAAGCTCCTCATCAATATCTAAGTTGAAAACATTAATGTGTCCACCTTTTACTCGAAGTTTTTCGTTAAACGCTGTCATCGAAAGGATTATGGGTGGTAGTCATTTTATTTAAGTTTGGTAGCATAACGATGAACACATTGACGCTCCACAGTACGGATCCTAAATCATACGTGTCTTTCATTGCCATATTTTTACCAGCGTCTTTATGATGGCGTTACGTCTGCTGAAATGATTATCAAATTAATGTCAGGCCCGAGGTCTCTACGAGTAAACATCCCTTAGTAATATACGCCAGCGCTGGACGTTTGTTACTAATTCGAAACCAGAAAAGAAACTCTTACCTTTATTAGACATTCTGTGCTAGTAAGTAGTCTCATTTAAATTTTATCACGGTAATTTCGTATTGTATGTAACTTTGAGCTTGATACACGTACACCCAATTTTGAGATCACTACAGCGTTTCTGTTCACAACAGGCTAACATTTATAAGTTATCCACGCAACTTTTAGGTAAGGATGCTGTAGCTAGTTCCGTTACAATTTGAACATTTAGATAAATCCAAAAGGGAGAGCGGCTCACTGTTTGTGCAGTGAATGGATGGCCACCCTTACCCTCCTATGAGGGCAGTCACGCTTACTAAAATTCTAGCTAAAGTCTAGAAACAATTAAGGAGAGGAAAATAGTATGCGGCGTTTAGGTATTTCTGTTATTATTGACCAGCATATTAAATAAATTTGGTATAATAAGTAAACAAAAAAAATAATGACCTGTCCTAATTTTGGCTAAGTATCCTCAACGAGTAAGTATCGAGAATCAATCTGTATGCTGATAGAAACTAACCATTATATTACCTGATCTTTTGTTTACCGTTTTATTTGTCCTATCAACATCCAACCATTGCACGTACTACTGAACGTAACTAACACAAAAACAGATATAATTTAAGGTGATGTTTTTACAGCAGGAAATCTGGATGGCTGAATGATTCTCATTTGCTTTACAGTAATAGGTCGCGTCATTTAATTTGATTTCTATTTTCCATCCTAGTACCTACATTCAGTTAAAAGAATGTTATTGTGAACCTAGAAGGCTCCTTAGGCTAAAATTACTATTCAATTTATTTCATGTAAATCAGCCCGTTCATGACGCTTATCGGTATTAAAAGCTTTTAGCTTCAGTTAGCAAACTTTTAATGCCCTACTCAGAATTATTAGACCCGTTTATCTCCTCTGGGCACAAAATACACTTGCAGCTTACATTGCTTATCATGATGCTTGTCGGTAAACTGTGACGTCTATCGTGAACTTCGGCAACGCGAGAAACGTATGTGTGACAGGGGTCCGAAATATTACCATATATGGGAAAATGTTTGTGCTTCAATGCATGTGACTACAGCTAAAGTACCTCGCTGTCTCCTTCAGTTTTCCATCAGTCTCAATATAATGTGTCGTCAGAATTCATAAGGTCCATGTGCTTTGTCAGAGATCTGCCAAAGAGGATGTCATTGCTGTGCTGATATGCGCTGGCGAGGCCGCTTTCCGAAATCAGAGGCAGATCATGAGGTTGCAGTCGTAAGTTCGTAGCGGTGGAATATAATCACTCTCTGCAGACATGACGTCGCCCTTGTTTCCTTAGTAGGGGGTCGGCTTATTCGAATGCCCAAGCCAGAAAACGAGAGGCAAACAAATCTTAGACGTTTCACCCGGACGTTAGAAAAGAACTTTTTGCAGATTGTTACTGTCTATTTATTCCAGTAGCCTATTTCAGGTTAGGTTTTCGTGCATAAGCTTACTACTTTACACCTTTTGAGGGAGCACGACACCACTTTCACCCTTGAACGGTCTTCCTACGCCAGTCTTTTTTACTCTAGAGAGGCTTGGAAACAAAAAGTCCACCTTTATTAAATAATGTTCTTTAGCGAACACCGAAAGCCAATTGAAAAAAAAGGACAGGGATACGGTACAAGCCAATGCCACTTTTCTGCGCCAGTTAAACTATCGCCATATATAAAGCCTATCTAGCCTATATAGTAGTATCTCAAGAAAACTATTTGCAAAGGTCATGTCAATAATTGTCAATCAAATCGTTTACTATATCCAACTTACTAAACGTTTATACTCGCACAACATTTATATTTATATGCCCTCTATGTTTCGAACTTGACGTCCGGTATTACCGTTATGCATTCCGTCACCGGTTCCCGATATTTCCTAATGTGTGCTAGGCTTACCTGTACATCCGGCACAATATAAAAAACGCCTGTTTATAAAAGATGCGGCATATTAACATTTTAAAAGTTGTAGATAATTTATTTGTATATAAAAGAGGCTCACATAACTTCAGCTCGATCTGAAACTGCGCGGGGTAGGTGAAATTCGCGTCACTTTTAAATCACTGAGCAAAGGCCTGCTCACTCTACAGGAATCACTTAGTTAAACGACGCTGAATAAGTAAACAGTTATTTTATTCATAAGGCTACAAATTAAAGATCGTCATAACTGGCATTTTTATAGCGTGAGAATTGCAAATTCTATAGATCCTAGCATTCGATTGTAGCCTTATCTCAATGACAAAAAGTTGCAGTATTCAGAAAGCTTCTGCACCCTATCTGACAATTTAACTTGGAAACAAATTGCATTCTTCACAGACACTAAAAACAAAAAAATTTAAATCTATTAAAACAGGTAACTGATATTACTATCTGATATACTTTTTCCGACACGGAAACACAGCGGACTAGATACATTAGGAGAACAGATCTTGTAACACAAGTAGTATGACCGCTAAGAACAGAGTATTATTAGTAGGATGAAGCTTTGTACTGCAACAGCACATAAAGTGTTAGCTTAATATTCACTATGAACAGCTACGAGCAGGAAGGCGTGGCAGAATTCAGCTCTGAACAGCTGCATGCCGTAGATAAGTATTGATAAGCTTGATACTTCGTTCGGAATCTCTCATTGGGGATTTCCAATTGAAAAGACCATGCGTAAAATTTCTTACTGGTCAGTTCTAGATTGACTATGCTATAAATTATGCATACAAAAATATCCAATTGATAGGAAACCTTAAAATAAACATCCCCTTCCTTGTAGCCACGGGCTTGCCGTGTTGGTGTTAACGGCGACATGTCCTTTTTCTACCGTAAGGAAATTTCAACGTTGGAATAACGTGTCGCGAGCGACGGGACGCTCAACCTCTACTGCTACTGAAGTGACACAGTTTTACAACTGTATTCAAGTAGGAGTACCATATAGAAAAAAACCTGAAAGAAAATTACTTTCCAATTTCTTCTTCTTTTCCTGATAAAGACAACCAGCAGACAGTTTGGCGGAGTGACGAAGTAACAGACTAAAGGACGGACTGGATTGCTTGCCTGCACTTGTGCCTGGACAAAAGCTCCAGACATAGAGAACATACGCGCGCACTCACCAGCAGTCTTTATATGCACGTAGTATACTTCGGGGCCGTTGACCCGTTAGAGGAAATCAGTTCTTCCGGCTCCCGTCCACAGCTTTCCTCCGCCTCTCCTATAGCTCTCTTGCCCTGTCTGTGTCTGTTTGTGCCTCAAAGTGAAGTAAACGTACCCCAGCGAGCGACACCAGGGAGATGGGTCGGAGGCGGCTGAAAGGCAGTACTACTTGCTGGGGAGCCGTTCGGAAGACAGACAAGCTGGGAGGAACAGGACGCCGAAAATCCGAGAGCGATAGAGACGGAGAGGCTGCCAAGATGTGGGAGGCTGCGTAGTAGCTCCTGTAAGCTGTTTGCCTATGAGAGAAAAACCTCTGATGGGAAGCAGAGTTTTGCCTCAATGCAAGTTGTGAAAAAAAGAGGAGGAAGACGCTTCACTTGGCGGATGCGGCAGCAGTAGCTGGAACAGCAGCGAATATAGGACGAAAGGGAATTGTCTGTGGCGAGCAGAAAGGAGAGACTTCCTCTCGGGAATACTGAAACGTGTGTGTGTCGACTCCCTTGCACGAGCGTGAATGTGGGCCTGTATATACCGTGACTCTGTGTCTGTGTGTGTTGACTTTAAAATAGACACTAAGAGTAAACGGCATCTTCTGTTTCTTTATGACCTCGTCCTGACGGGAGACGACGAAGCAACGAGACAACAATAGAACAGGGCAAATATGCAGGATTGGGGGCCTAGAGCTTGGTTGGGGAGTGTGAGTTGCAGATTATAACATCATGCGCGTGTAGAATTCAACGATACAACGCTTCTCACCAAGACTACGACAACAACAACAATAACTAAGTGCTCGTGACAGTAGCTGCAACGGCGTACTACGATGGACCACCGCTGCACTCAATTTTTCTTCAACTACAAGACATTCTTTAGTTACTACCTAATTTTGTCTCCACCCTCCACCCTCTACCTTTGACCACGACCGACAAGCTTGAACCAGAAATAGAATGAAACGGTTCATGTGGCTTTACTAAAAAAAGCGAGCTGGCCGCTGTAGGGGCTTGTCGACGAGAAACCGCAGAAAATTCATCTAGGTGTTGTTTCAATAATGCGCCTTACTACGTTATAATGCAGTTGCGGGCATTTATACATTAACGTCTATAGGCTATCGAGCATATGAGCTTGGCTGCCTTCACGAAAGTGCGTCAGCTGACTTATATATATGTGTTTGTACGTATGTGCGTACAATGTACTGATCAGCGAAACTGAATAAAGAGAAATAGAATTTATCAAGAGTCAATCAATCAAACCACAGCGGACACGTCTACAAGCAGCGTAGGAGTAAGGACGAAATGTCGGGCTAGCGTCCATGGAGAACGTGCTCTATTCGGTTACACAGGTAGATTTTTGTGCTTCGAGGAAAACAGGGAAAAAAAGGGTAATCGACTCAAAGCGGCTCTTTTGGCCGCATTGTTAACTGCGCCAAATTTAGCGTAATAGATAGTGCATAGCAGGCCCATCAAGCGTCTGTCTGGACTGGGCCACCTAGCCAACGTCAGCCTGTAGGCTGTATAGGTCTAAAAGTATTTTAAGTAATCTTAGTCAGCCTGAGTTTATCGCCGAAATCAATGTAGCAATGTCTGAAGTAGTTTCCATAGCAGGAAAACGAAAAAAAATCTATCCCTGATTTCGATTCAGCTGTCAGAGTATAGCAACAGATTCATTACAACAGTACCGTTTATTCGTCCACCGTTCCAAGCGCCCCTGGCCACTAGACCATATTCTGACTAAGTAGTTGTTTTTCTTCTCCAGTAGCTGCAGATGTTTCCAGTTTCTTCTGTCTCTCTCTCTCTCTCTCTCTCTCTCTCTCTCTCTTTCTCTCGTGCCTTTTTTTTCTTTATCTTCTCGGAACTTTGCTGTTAGGCCGAAACGTGGCGTTGTCGATCTACTACCGCACAAAAGCAGCGATCTGATCTGTGGGGTTGAATCAACGGTGTATTTGGCTAGACTGGTTGCTGAGGAAACTAGCGCAAGCTGCCGCACTGCTGTTTCTGCTTCTCCTACGACCATTCCCACTACAACTAGTAGTGTACTCTACGAGGTAAAAGCGGGAAAAAAACGGAGGCCATTGGCACCCTCCGAAGGCAAACGGCAAGCGAAAAGAAGTAAAGGTATGCCGACGTAACACTACCTAAAAACCCGGAAAGTGCCTTCAACCCATGTCGAGGCTATGGAGCCACCGAGCGTCGTCAACGGTAGCATCAAGAAACGAGGAAGGACGAAGGCAAGAAAAATAGACAAACAATCACCTGTTAAAGCTTTTTGCATCGTTATGACCTGTCTGACACTCCTTGGGTAGCGCTGGTACCGCCTACTATAATAAACAGAGCTAGCTATTCCGCTCAATAGATATGGAAAACGACTTAACGCAGAAGATATATATGTATATACAGATGAACCGCCCACATGATCATTCTAGGATAACGAACTGACGCGACTTGTTTGAGAGAGCGATAAGTGAAAAAAAAAAAAAAAAAACGCTAATATCAGCCAACTCTACAGTTAGGTTTGTTTGTTTGAAACCAAAACGATTTTCGATTATAGATACGATAAGCCACATGGGGGATTCTATCTTAGTCACATCACTGTAACCTTTTCTGCGGAGTTTTCTAAAGTTACGTTACGGACAGACTGAAGTTAGTAGAGTTCACGGTAAAGCAAGCTATGATGCTGCGTTTGCCGAACGTGTATTTGAGATAGTAAAACGTACGAAGGTCACAATATAGTGCAAATGAATCTGTCCTAGAAGTCAGCGGTTTCTTGATCTGGCCGAAGAACGAAGGGAGAAATAACGATTTACGTGTTTATGAACGCCGCATTAGGCTGTCCCTACTATGAATTTTTTTAGAGATCTTCCACTTTTTCGCCATTTGCGCAGCAGCCAATCCTTTATGCTGGCCTGTCGTATAAAATCCCTACGCATATCCCCAGTCAGGACAATAGTCACGGGCACGATCTACCTTCAATTGGTACAAGCTAGCTTTGGCAGTATAAGATCCTTGAAGCGTTCAACCATCTTCAGCATAGACCGATAGATTGGCTCGTTATCGACATCCTTGCTACCGTCGCCATAGCCTCGTTGTCCGCGCATTCGGAATTCGGGTACGACTCTGCAACTTCCAACTGCTTTTGACCACTTCAGTTCTCTCTCGTCGGCACCTATTATCCGTCGCAAACACAGCTACGCAAACACACACTCGAAGTTGTTCTCTAGGACAACTTCGAGTATGTGATTTCACCGATCCAAGTGGAAATGAGACTCAATTTCATCGATTTTACTACTTCAGCAACGGCTGTCACGATAGCCGCCGTAACAGTCGCCCGTCACATGCATCTGTGAAGTAGGCAAGCTAAACGATACAACGATAGTGTACCATCATTGCCTTCTCTCCTTCTCCTTTCAAGGAGTGCTTGCCGGTCGTGGCCGCTAGTTTCGCAAGCCATCGATTCGTATGCTTGCTTGTCAGTGGTGGCGGTACCGGGAATGCAGGCCAGTAGCATATAGGACGCATTTCACCATACCGCCCAAAGGTTGCGCTGTTGCTGGCTTTAGGACAGGCTATAATGGAAGCCGTTATAGCCTTTGCCGCAATCATCTCTCTAGGCACGAGACCACTCACACTACACAGCGCAGAGAGTGTAGGGGTCTGTGCAGTGCCGCAATCACCATCATCGTCGTCCCTACCGCCTGCCTCCCTCGGGGCTTAGTTGCGCCAAGTCATGCTAAGCCAGAGCAGGCCGGGCCGCACGAGACTGTGCTGAACAAAGGGAATGCCGCCAAGCTCTTCCATCAACGCAGCTCCTGGAGGTGGCAGAGAACAGCAAGCAGATACGTCGTGAAGTGGAATTAATGGACTACGAGGGAGCGTATCGACCCTTGCGTCTCTCTCGCACTTCTTATCCTACTATCGAGCCTTTCACTGACGGCAGAGGGATCCAATCACCCCCGTCACGCCTTTCGTCCCACGCCACTAGGCGAGAGGTCTTTTAGGCTGCAACAACAACAACGAGAACAAGCTAGTATAGTCCTAATCACTACGTTTGCTATTGCTAGTACTGCCACAAACGTGTATTTGCCATCCTAAAAGCAGATGTCATTGCATACAATATATAGTCTACTGTTTTATCTCCTTGTAATATCGTCCATGATGATGGTGATGATATATTGATGATAACCTTTATCTTTGACCATCCAAAATATTTTATTGCCAATGTGTAAAAAGCCACTTATGAAAACTCTATAGCAGTCCAAAGGCTGAACGGGATCATGAGAGCAAATGAGACGAGAAGCGGCTGACTTGTTTGCATTAGAGACTACCTCTATTCGTTTTTGGGTGGGGAGCGTCATTGTCGTTCATCAGTTCCAACGAGGAAGGTTAACTACGGAAAAAGACGGAAAGATATCTCGGGAGTCTAGCCTAGCTCGATAGCCTCGCCTGATGCCCTGGCGCGTTAAACCCTAGGGGCAGATTATTATTAATGATTATCTAATTTTATCGAACTAAAAAACTTGAGGCGGCTTTCCCGTCTGCCATCGATGTTCTTTCTCCCTGCGTCCGGAACAACACCCAGCCTTCAGGGGAAGCATTACCTAGAAGTACGCACAAATAAGGTAACGGACTACTACGAAGCTTCGATGGCACCAGAAACAGTATACAACTTGAACGTCCGCGGTTAGACGAGCGGAAGACTTAGTAGGAAATTTACTTTTTTGTGTTCTTGCTAAACTAACGTAAACGGGCTTCTGAAAACAAATAAGATTCACACATGCTTCTACTACGTGTAGCCTAATTTGAACGATAATATCTAGGTTGTCCGCTTCATTTTGTTAAACTAAAGAAGTGATTATACACCTAATGCATAATACTAGAACAACAACAATTCATCTTTTTCGTATCGACGACATATTTTATTGAATGTATGGGGAACAATTATCTTCATTTGTATCTTAGAATCATTGATCATCCTGAAAAATTCACGTTTGAACTTTATACAACCAAACTGTATTCTGTATCCGATGCTAAAATTTATTAACATATAATAACATGTAGTTTCGAGATAACTAGCAATGTAAACATCTTGAGAGTAACGGCAATAAACGACGAGAGGAAAAATCGTAACTTCCTACAACCCGGAAGACGCGACGCGCATTTATACATAAAATTCATATATCAGCACTAATGATAAAGTGACGATTGTAACGGAACAAGGTTATATATACGATCATCATACAGATCATCGGTGACTGAGCTTTTGACAATTTGATTTCTTTTGCTATCATGACCTGTAGTACTTCCACTAAACTCTAGTCAGTTACCAAAACAATATAAAAGCATAACTGTATAATAGGTGTCCTACACATTCTGGTGCAACTAATAATATATATATAGTAGTTTGACTGCAATCAAAGTCGAGAAGCAGAAACGTCCGTTCTGCTGTCGTCTAAAGCTACTAAAGGGTAGTTCTACGGCTAAAGGGTAGTTCTTATAAAAACAGTGCTATGATAACATGAATATACATTGGAAGTGAATGAAGTGTACATGTGGGCCAAAACTAGCGGGTAACCAGTTTACCTATAACAAACAGCGGTCATAATAATTTCAAAATTAGGCACCATTCGGGCAGTTTTGGTGATCCTGTTAGCGATGTCAACCTACCATTTCGATTGCACATATATTAACAACGATAAGACAGTTACAAGCCACTGCAAAGTGCGAGTTCGCAGGGTCACTGATGCATGCCGCTGGCGAAAGACCCGTTTTCGTTATATGCCTGTCGAAAAACGGCAGCGATAAAGACACCAGCTCTGCATCATGTCCTGCCGCTGTACAGGCATGGTTTTTCGGCCGTTTCTATCGCCTGAGGCTCTGTGCGCCTGCAGAGATTGATATTGGATTGCAACATGGTCGGGACTTTTCGGGAGTCCTCTCTCGTCGCCAAACTTGCAGCCTGTAGGGCTTCAGTTACTCGATCTAGCTATTGAGTATATGTTGCTTGCTACCTTTGCCTTACTATTGGTTAGATTGCTACAGTATGGTCATGTAGCGATGGCTAAAGAGGACCCGTTACCGGGTGGCTGTACTGACATTGTACGTGCTAGCAGTGTCAGAAAAAGTCACTTCTCAGTTTCATATATATATATACATGGGACTAAGGGGCCGCGTTTATCTGTTCCTTCCAGCCAATCCCGGCTTATCTGCGCTAAATTACTAAACGAAGCATTTCAGGTAAGGATGAGCCTTTTCTGTCCGAAACACATATGTGTGCATTCATTACGGTCCTTATGATACCCTTCGTAAAGACCCTCGCAGCGTTCTCCTTAGTAGGTTATTAAAGTGCTGTCAATCAGATAGCCTCGATAACTGTAAGTGACATTACTCGATTAAGACCTGATTAGAGACCCATACAAGCGGCCCCTAAAAACATACTTGCCACGTACACAATGTTACCACAGTGCTAGCCTTTCGCTGTAGATTCCTGCCGCGATCATTCTGCAACTCACTTAATTCATATTGAAACTGTCCAATGTTGAATTCCGGAAGAAGGCATAACATGGTTGTGACTATTTGCAACCATAACCAAGGTCATGAGAGATATTGAAATTTTACGAAAGCGACAAGAGTACGCTCAAAACGGCTAGCGAAGCGATGTGCTGGCTTCGTTAGTGCATGACCAGGCCACCTGGGCTCCGTTCTACCTTATTTTTCTCATTCTTATTTTTTAGGTCCAGTATAGTGAGCCTGATCCAGCTAAAGTCGATCCTGATAAATATTAATAAGCAGCAGATGCCAACATTTTATCTTATGTACTCGATCCGCCTACAACCGGCTAAGTAGAGTCGGTCGATGACGTAAATCGTAAAATCAAATAAAATTAGGTCATTTGAAAAAACAATGAAATACTTTGGTCTCAATCACGATTAATATCATTGATGCTCGTTTGTAGAATTTGTACGGTCAGGTAATTGCAATTTGCGTGCGCGTCACCACCTCAACGATAATTACCCGACTCTACCTTGGCCGTCACCGCAAATCGAATGACGTATTGAGATTATGACACCGCTAAATCAGGGGTTTCAACATTTCGTCACCCTTCTGGGTAATACCTCAATCGTTTGTCCAGTTGGTTATGCGTTGTTTCTAAGACTGTATCTATATATAAACAGTTAGTTCAACGATTCTTTCTGCATTGGCTGGAATTGTTATGCCTAATATCTAACAATCATGTCTATTTAACACAACGACCATTCACTGCGATCATGGTGCCGAAAACCGATTCGCAAAGTATTTTTTCCTTTAATTTTTACAGTAATAATAAATAATTATTTTATAGTAACCGTACATCGAACGATATGTAAAAAAAGGTAGGTGAACGCAGATAGTGTATATGAAGAGTTTTAACTTAATTGATAACTTCAGGGCTGTAACAAGCACGACATTTTAGAACCACAAAAAAGTTTTAAAAAGCTAATCTAGATAAATTGTAACTCGATATCTTCCCTTTTAGGATAGCAATTCATTTTTGCATCGAAGCTTTCTTTGCTGTCTTAAAATTGGCCTTTGAAGCCATTTGGTCCACTTTTGAGTCTCTTAAATCTGGATTCTATTGAAGATTTTCCGGTTCGGAATTTAAGGAAGCCTCAAAAAAGGCTTCCTTGGATTTTCTGAAGGGCCGCATGAAAAGGGGCATCAACGTAGATCGTCGACTTTGGTTAAACGAGGTTTTTAACCTCGGGGGTTCGTTTAGCGCGAAGAAGATTGGATAATAGCCGACCTTTGCTAGCGAATGTAGGTTTGTTACTATTATTTTCCAAAAAAACTGGCTTTCTTTTGATACCAGGTGTAGCGTATAAGTTGATGCTCATTATGCAAAAGTTTCTTCACTCAAACGCAGCACCCTGTGTATGCTATGTATTTCGTATCTTGGAGGCCTGTGCGTAACCCAATGTAAAACAGAATTGAGTTATATAATTCGCGTAGAGCGTTTGGTATATCGTTTGAAAGACGGAGTCCTACGCACTCAGCTATATATACACCTTGCTCGTGCAGTGTAAATATGAATGAGTCGTAAATATTGTATGTGCTATATTGTGGTTCTACTTCTTGCCGTAAGTAGAAAGAAAGCAGTCACCGGACCCAGAAATTTCTAGGTGATCATGATATTGATGCTACTACCTGTCTGGGGTGACATGACGCATCGATCACTAAATCTATGCACTATTGTGATAAACTTCATAAGTATATCCATGTAAAATATATTGCATTTATGCAGCCTCTATAGACTTCAGTTATGGTGAATACAGGGTATGCCTGTCGCAACAGCCTACATACAGGAGCACTATAACAGAACAGAAATATCAAATTTTAACTTATACATGCACATTTCATAGACTATGTAATGTACGTTACGGAATGTAAACAACTGTCCTGAATCACATAAGGTATTCATTCGAAGTAGGCTTACAGTTAAGCCTACTCTTTTAAATTGTAGGTCCCAAAAACAAGAAAAAGTAAGTCCGTATTTAGTGCAAAGGCGACAAAGAACTAGTCTAATAGTCATTTATGTGCAGCGAAGATAGACTGATACATTATTAAAAGATATTAAATTAAAAAGATGTTAAAAAAAAAAAGCCATTGTTGTAGAATATCTCATATATTCTACAACAATGGCTTACGGTTTTCATGACTCAAGTGAGTTATGCAAATGTTTAAAGATGCTCGTCAATTATGAAAACAGCTTTGATCTAAGCAATAATTGATTTAAAGACATCAATAGTCAATCGATGATGATATTCGGTAATGCTAAAGATAGGTACATCCTCTTGCCTTTCCCCCATTGCTCATTATAGCTTCTTCCCATTGCTTCTTCCCATGGTTAAAAACAGATACTTCATATTTTTCTATCTATGCTTTGATTTAGACTCACATCTTACGGTCCAATGTTCAGTCATTAGGACCACTCCTGAAACTTGCATGCCTAACACTTCGATGCACGATACAAGTTGTGGCGTTCGGCTTTCCATGACGATTTTATGATTCGCTCAATTTAACTTACTTATCTTCTTTTTCAGTGTAATCTAATTGTTTCTATCCAATTGTTATTGGAGTGACATGTCAAACGAGAAACTGGATTTGCTACGAATCAAAATAGAACCTAAGTGGCTGTATATTCAAACGATGTTAATAGGGTATGGCCTTCAATAAGGAACAGAAGGCAAACTACGGGACACTGGTCATTATTCATAGCACTGTGTATTGCGTAAATAAACGCATTTTACACATCTAGCTATATATGAATAACTATAAGCCTTTTATATGTATATTACATTAGTGTGAGTAAAATTACAACTTCAAAAAATAAAACCAATATACTTTTGGGTAATGTCTGAGGTGCGATGAACGTTCTCAATTTTCCGCAATAACAAAAAGTAAATCATTAAAAGTGCTGTTGAACGGCCTGTTCATATAGTGAAAAAAGTGGAAGGCTTGAATAAGGTTACTGGAAGCTTGATAGTTAACCTAAAAGTTTTTTTTTGCCTCAAGAGAGTGTAGGTTAATCTGCGGCAAGGGAATCGTTACATATTCTAGTAACTTAATTACCATCTTTCATATATATTCTTGCATAGAAATGCAATTTCGATCAACAACAATGCAGTTGTTAAAGCCCGAGGGGTTCTCTAACGATGCGCATATATGATAATATACGCATCGTTACCAACGACTGCGGTTCTAATTTGATCGAGGAGAATAAGTAGTATTTCCGTTTAGTCAGGAACGCCGCAAGGGTCGACCCCCAGGTGGACACCGGGAAAGATAAGCTTCAAACGTTGAGGAATTCGAGGTTCGGGTGTGTTTTTCTGCTGCGTCGAGGGTTTACACGATGACAGAGCTAGAATGGCCAACCGATTAGATATATTCCTCTGATGGAATGCCTGACGGCGATACCTGACGTAAAGCTCAGAGGCTGTATCTATTCTAACGATGACGAGCATCACAAGGTTGAGTTGGTGCTGGCATGCCCCCAGATAGCATTTTCGTTGTATTCGAGAAATATAATCAGCAATGATTAATTTTGGCTTAAATATTCGTTTTGTTTTCAACTACAAAAAAATTAGTAGGTTACTCATTGTAGCTCTATTATTAGCAATATCTTTCCGATCACAGTAAGAATATTATCGAGATATTATAGTAATTATATATTATTATAGTAAGAATATAGAGCTTTTATGATATTCTTTTCTGATATATTTTCCGTAATCCCCCCTCCCCAATTTTTCATTTAATTAGTCCTAAACGTGGGTATATAGAGGTTATATCATATGAAAATAATAGGCCAAAACATAGCCATAGTTATAGTCTAATATATGAAACAGATGCTAGTTGTTTCATATATTAGAGTATAACAGAATACGGATGGTGCTCTTTCTAAACGCGTCAAAATTCATACTTAAATTTGATATTTAGATGCGTTCGAACTCGACATTGTGTATCAATTAGATTGCTTTTTTTTTTTCTCAAATCTTTTCACAAACGCTGCTATTTTACTCCCTCGGCGGCATGTAATCTCGATTGAACAAAAGAAAATAGTTTTATTCGTGTATGTCTGTATGATCTTGGAGCACAGTACAGGGACTGAGGGCATATGGGGTAGATCTGAGCACGATGCCCCTGAAGTACGGCGTGTAGGACAGGGTAGAAATGACCAATCAGTGTGATAACGGCTACTGTAGTATAGACATATAAGATGACGGTACGCCGCAGCGAAGTAAAGCCCTCTGCTGCTTTCGCCCGCTGCTGCCATAGTTTACCAAGTGGCCGAATCCGGCGACAGGCTCCCGTCGGTAGGATTTATCTGACCCGACATGCGAAACGCGTAGCGAGGACACTAACAAGCGAACTAAGCAGGAGGTGAAAATGTTCAGGATTAGAGATTTCTGAATGAGAGAGAGAATAAGAAGAATATAGATATCGTGGAAAGTGACGTTTGACGATCTGATTTTGGCTAGCATTAGCTTGTTTGTGCAATATATGCGTTTTCTATACGCGTTGTTAATTTTATTCATGTTATTACGCTCCGTTGAAGCACAGCTATGCGCCGTGAATGCAAATAGCGGTTTTGTTAATACAAATAGATCTTATATTTGTTTGTCGTAAAAATTAAGTGCAAGCTGGCTGCTTAATTGCTCAGGCATGTGCAAGATGCAATCTTTAGGGATTAAATCACAGTGCAAACCCCACACCTAGAACAGAAGCATCACTTTTCCGAACCTGGGGTTTCTACAACCCAAGACTCGTACTTGAGACTTTTTAAGTTTACAATGTTTAGCTTTTTAAGTTACAATGTTCTCGCGCAATCTCGCAGAAGCATCAAGTGGTTTAAATGCAAGATAAGGCTATACACAAAAATATAGAAAAACAAACGTAGAAATTAGACAACATATGGATTATTTAGGACATTAAAAAATCATCAACTATGTTTCTAATATGGCTAAAGTAAATCAAATAGAATTATGAATCTTTTGTCGTGTCTAAATAAACATATTGCAACCATATTTAAGCGCCGTTTTACAAAAAGAACAACGTTGCAACTAATGCAAACAGATTTCTAAAAAGGATGGCTTGACATTACCATGTAGCACGCAACTCTCAAGTACGAAAAGCTTCTAGAAATGCGCCAGTCTACGGATCTTCAAATAAACTGTAATACGCAATTACGTTTCTGATGGGCCAGAACGATTTACGAAGCGACATAGGGGGTAATTTTCGCAAATATTGCTCCTGCCAGTTGGCCACGTAGTATTTGAGATGTCCCATTATTTGTGAATATTTAATGCCCCTTTTTCAGGTAATTATATTAGACAAAGGGCAAATGGAAATATTGTGCATTATGGAGTATCAAAACGATCAGCGATTTGCAATATGTTTAGCTTTGTAATGAGCATTATACTGCTTGTCAAGTATGCATCTGCGTTTGACACATAGTCATAAAGCGCGCCGTAGTGCTTTTTCTACAGTGTGCATGACGGAAGTATAGCAAGTAAATCTATATAGACACCGAACAATATCATTCCACTCTTTCGGTTTCGACCAGAGATACGGTGGCTAGCTTTCGAAGACTATAGAGATAAGCTTAACTAGAGGAAGCCAAACATTTTTCCATGAGTGCGCCACCTTTCTAGTATCAATGAAGTATGATACAATACCGTCAATTCCGTCCATGAATCTACATGGAAGAAAACACGCGTTTGCTTAAATTGCTGAGTCCTATTTCATCGAGATCGACGAAAAAGCATCTAGATTCTTCACGGCAGCCAGCATTGTTTCTTCTGACTGGGTCAATCATTTTCGCTCTATGCGTTCGTGGATGTATCCCCTGGGGGGGGGGGATGTCTTTTGATTTGCTTAAGAACAGATAAATACTAGCTTTTTACACGAGCAAACCCTTGTATAGCCTGTTGTTTATTATAGGTTGCTAATTGAAGATTTGCTATTTTCTAATTATACTGAACCTTGAAGCTAATGGTCGTTATCACTTACCTTGTAATACATATTTGCAAATTAGAGTTTTTATTAGTTATTAATTAGGAAAAACAAAAACCCTACTCGAAGGTCCTTATAGTTAAAGGTTACTTTTCTAATCTTGATTTGTGGCATCAGCTTTGCCTTGCAGTAAACTAAAAGGCCGCAATACGTACCTTTGGCGTAACAGGCTGCAGCCTGTAATTTACTAAAAAATATTTTTTAAGAGAACTAACGGCCATAACCTACAATCAGTGTACCTAAATTTCAATTTTTTAAAAAGTTAGGTCATTTTGGAAATAGTGGCGGCTTACAAAATGGCAAAAAGTCTTGTCATTTAGAGATTTTTCTTCAATCGCTAGGTCCAATGTGCCTAGTAGCATGAATCTGGCGTTGTTTAGCGGGAAAAATTACAGAAGCGTTACTTCCGTCTTGCCAAGGTTTGTTTTACTTGCAAAATCGTTTATGTAATAAACTACTAAAAAGATTAGCCTCATAATACATACAGTCAACGACATCTCGTTCAAGTCACTGTATATAGTGACATCTGGTAAGTTTTGCCCTACACTATCACGTGCTTTAGGAATGACTCAGACGGCTAGTAGGTAGTGCCTTGGGTAACTATTGCTATTACTTGGTTTGTCCAAAGTTGCGACGTCATGTTTCACTGCGTTCTGATCGCTGATTCTGTGTCAACATGGTACAGTTGCTAAGTACGCCGTAGTTAGTTGTATGCGTGACCGATTGTGCACGATTACCCTAAGCGGTAGCAAGTAGGGGATGTTCGAAAGGGTTTCTTCGTAGTCATCGTAGCGGTTGATTGCCTTCGTGTATTTGTACGTACATGCAAATTAGCTCTTACTGATGCTGTTATAGTAGATGGTGTTGTGGTGATTGCTCTAGTTGCAGATACTTTCTTGTATCCCGCAAATCTCCGTGTAGTTGTTAACAGGTACCGTATAGTGCGGTAATGTGTCAACGGCAAGGACATTTGTCGGTCGATAACATTACCGACTTTTCGAGAGGATGCGCATACATCGTCCTCCTTCTTCGTAGCGTGTATCTATACGACAATATTCACTAAGTCGTTTCCGCTCTTCCACTATCTCCACATGTTTCTCGTCTGGTTCCTTCCGTGAAATGCTATTGACTACTTTCATACTTGACTGAGTGACTTTCGATGCATCTTCTGTCCTTCGTGTACGGCTTCATAGCAGTGACTGATCTTTATTGGTAGCTAGCTGCTTCACCATCTGGAACGGCGCTATCGAATAATGTTCATTACTCTTTAGGCAACGAGCAAATGACGCTTGCTTGCATCTTGGCAGCTCAACGACGTATATGTTCACAGGCGACATCATCATACCAAAAAGATTTCAACATACATCACCAGTACGCACCGGACACCCGAGCCACACCCCCCAACAACGATCACTAACCCTCCGAAATGCCTATCCCCGCGGCACACGTTGTCTCATAGACAGCCTGAGACAAACGACGGTAGAAAGAGCACGTAAACAACAAATCAGATATAGTTAGAAAAACACAACTCAAGAAAACAAAATTGAAGCAGAATTATTATGATAAAAAAATTGTTAGCCATTTATATGTAGGTAGTAATCATTGGGATGTGTTTATTATATTACAGTGATTTTTTCACAAAACTGATCTCGCACACGACAATGAGTAATGGCAAAGGGTCTGTCATTCGTTCTTTATTATTGTTAACCTGTTCTGTTGCGTCTGCGTTTATTTCGACACTTGACCGTACTCAACTTATTGACACATATTCATGCACGATATACAGAGGAAAGGGTGCGTTAAGCTGAAAAGGTGCGCAGCAGTAAAAAAATATGTATATGTTGTTGAAAAACGATAGGCTTCAAATTCTATTGGACCAGCAGATAACACCTTCTTATCTTATTAGGAGCTTACTTACCCCTGCATTATGTTGTTAATTATCATAACCATTATGATCATCGTCAGTGATGGATAAAAGCTGGCTTGCCGTCAGAGTATGTAGTTATGCCATATAACAGCATACATACTAAGTTCCTCCCATAGTTAAGTTGTAGTAATGACTACAAAGAAGAACGGATGCTTCCAAGCTAGCTCTGAGGCCTAACTTAAAATAGAAGTCATACTGAAGGCTTCAGTAGAAAAACAGCATTAGAAATCAGAGAATGACCAATTCGAGCGCATCTAAAAATCAATCATTTAATTGCCAGCGGTTCGGAAAAGTGTTGTCAGATGCACGAAGTGTTATCCACTGCAATTGATCCAACGCTTGACAAAGTCGGAAGCAATTTAGCTCTTTGCAGCTATCTTCATAGCACTACGAGCCGCAGAAGAGGTAAATTTTTCTATCCGATTAAAAGCATGCTATAAAGTCCTCGTCTGGCTTTCTTCATCTTCATGTAATAAGCGATAGCTAGATGGGATTGATAAAATCAACACTGGCGGAAATTAGTTGTCTGCCTGCTAACGGTGCGCTCGTTTAAGCCCACGTGCACAGCCTGAGATTTTTTTTCCTGAATAAAACATGACTTTCACATGATCTTCGCAATCGCATGATCAAATTAACTTCCAACGGCCTTTATTGCGTAATTAAACCTACCTTGTTGAAATAAAATTTTAAAAAATTGCTTTATTATAACCGTATTATGGTAACATTTATTTTCAGAACAGCATGGAATAGCTGTTATTATGCAAAGTGTGCAAGCACTGGACAACGCTGTTAGGTCTCGTTTTTTAAACGCCAAAGACATAAACGATCAGTGAGAACAGGTACCCTCTGATTAGGGCTATTGAACCTATTTGGCCTTTTAAAAGTTAGAGCCGATAATTATACACAACAGCGACTAGCGACACCATATCTGTAGTTGTGGAATATACTGATTACACTAAACATTACCACGTACCAGTATTTCGTATAATTGTGAGGAAAAGGTTATCGAGTCTTCGGTATTTTCGTTATTGCCACATCGACAGTCGCTGCAGGCTCTTTTCAGCAGGAAAATAAAAACCTGATGTCTCACATGTGTGTTCCAATTGTAAACCGTTTCTGTTATTTAGGCCCAAGAAATACCACTTTTAGTCCGGAACATAATCATTTTCATCAGTGTTCCATCTTCAACAGAACAAATGCATGTTACGTATTCTGGTCTATTTTGACTGATACAAAAAAAAACGTCAGTTCCGTGGAAATTTAAAGGTCGTTAGATGATCATAGACAGCGTTCAGACGCGGATTGGATTGAAGCTTATCACTATCTATTTACCTCAGTTTAAGGGTAAAAAGCGGTGCTGTTAAGAGGGCTGCTCTTCGGTCAAACTCGGCCAGTAGACGGATCAATGACTTATTCGTCTTATCTAGTATCTACAAATCTTGATTGGATAACCTTTGAATCGAAATATACACTCGAACCACCCATTGGCACTCAGACAGGTCATTAAGATATGGCGCTTCTTGATTGGTACGCTAATAAACCGGAGTTGCTATCTAAGCTGCATAATTTTAAAATCTTTATTGGGAGTTAGCTCATGTTTTGCGTACATATCGCTGTCGTGAAAGGTAACAGACATTCTGCCCAACCGTGTTACAGGTTTAACCTGAGCAGGCCACTTGAATTTGTGCCGAGAACAGACATAGGACAGTAGGACGAAGATGAGAGCGTACATGAATTGCTCCCAGTCCCACACGAAATATTCGCTAGTAATACTTGTCTGGAGTTAACTATATATATATATAAATTTCTTATTAGCCTTCAAACAAAACGTGAAACCAATTAACACTCGTTGGACATAAGCTGGAACTAAATTTTTTGTTCTCGTATTATTTATTGGTCACGGCAACCTCGTCACAATGGTCGAAAAGGTAGAAATCTGATATAGCCGGTATTTCTGATTTTGTGACAGCATGCATAAAAAATATAAATAATTCAACTATTGATCAACAGTAATAATAGAATATTTTTAATGTAGTAAGAAAGGGCATTTCTTTAAATGCTCGCTTTCCCCTAGCCTTCTATTGTTAGCTGTTTTCAATGGCTGAACGTGCAACGTTCAAGCTGAGATTTAGAAAAACAGGATATTTTTCAAAGACAAACAATTTTTCAACACAAAATCACCAGTACGCATGCACAACCTGGGGAACAGAATTTTGTTTCTGAGCAGCGAGAGTGTAGCTATGAATTAGTTATAGCTGATTGACTGGAATGAGTGTTATTAGAATTATCAATTCAATACGTATTATTTATGTCGGTTATATCGCTTTATAACGTAGGATTAGTAAATTAGACGTGCCTTCTGTTTTTGCTAAACCAGAGCTTACGCAATTCGATCTTTTGGATCAAAAAAGGATTCTGACTAGGTTAGCACTGATAAAACATGCCATTTTTGAAAACGGAAATTATAGTACGAATGGTTTCTAGCTGAACGAGCAATAACTTCAACTATATATGTTGTTTAAGCCAAGTTCTAAGCTGTAGCGTAGCTTATTAGGCAAATAAGCAACATGTTATTTTAACATGTTAACCTAGAATTGATCCATGATCATCCTTCGGACAAAACCTGCATGTTTTTCATCTTGAATTTATAGTAAACCTAAAGTAAAGGTTAAGGTGGAACATGTATACAGGTACGAATCTTATGTCGTAAAATGTGTTTCTATATCTGTCGCCGTCGCCTGACAATGAAGTTTGCGTCAGGGCTATGCGTGTGCGAAACTTTCTTTTAGCTGCCTATTCGATAGCCTTGTTTGCAATTTTCAGAGTCTCCTTAACATTCATAAACAAATATGGCCTGCAAGCTTTAGCCTTGGAACGAGTTTGTTAACCCTGATACGCTCTATGAGTCTACCCCTTCATCACTCCCTGTTTTTTTCAAGACTCAGTGCCAGCCACAACTGGTTGTGGTGGTGGAACCTCGATGGTGACGTGTACGATGAAAAGTGTGCAATTGTAAGGAGCGTAATGAAAACATTTGCTGCGTACGTCTGTTGTGCGGATACGTATCTGCTGTATTTCTAGGCGGACTGGACGTATTGAGTGAGCTTCGTTTAGCAAATGACCGAACAAAGACCAACGGTTCTGTGGCCTGTTTTCGCAGGCTCGTTGTAGGACCTTTTGTTACGCTCGTGGCTTCCATCTGGTCAGTCCCCACCCCAGTTCCTTTCCGGCTCTTCAATCTGCACTCGTTGTCCATCGCGATCTGTGTTTTTTCGACCGCGTTTCATTTAGGATTCCAGCCTAACCCAACGCCGCTTTCACTTCATTCTTACAACGACTAGCCACTTCGGTTCCCATCAGATAGCTTTTCCGCTTGCGGTGCTGCAGCGAAGGCGACGGCAGCAATGGCCGCGTTTGCGGTCGAAAACGAACGATACTGCTAATAGTACGGCAGAGAGGAATTCGTATATGGTGGTGTAACTACTAGCACATCGGGGCAGATTTACTGGTACCACGAAGAAATGGTCGGAGAGCAGGGAGAGCGATGGGAAAGTCGGAGGAATATGGCCTCTGTGTTTGGGGCGAAGATTGGGCGAACGAAGCGGCCGAGACCCTATTTCTCTAAGGTTCTGTTGGTTCGGTTGGCATTGTTGCTGTATGCGTGATATCATATTGAAACCAGATCTGTCCGCTCATTTCGTGACTGTATCATCTAGTAGTATTGTACTCACAGTGGATCGTGATATTCCGTTTCGGAACGCGAATGAGTTTCAGATATTACCAAACCACCTGCACGCTTTCTTCCCCACTCTTCTGGGAACTTCTCCTCTCATATTTGCTTTCGCTCGCTTTAGGTGAGGATGGATTGGCGAGGGCATGTCGTTGCACGTATTCTCAAGAAATGGCGAGTAACGACTAACCAGCCGACAACCATCAGAACATACGATAGGGAGATCAGTTACAGTAGGTGTTCTTAGTGAAAGAATAGTTTGTCCATCGTAATACCGCCGTTAAGGCGATGCAGGAACTCGAAACAGGGAACGGCTGCTGTCGCCAACGCTACCACTGTGAGTCCCGGGATGGTCATAAATGGCCCCCTTCAAGCAGTAAAGCATTCTCTTCCCATTCGTTACCGTGCATCTTTTTCCTTTTGCACATGACAGGACGGCTGTGTGGGACGCATTAATGAAAGCACGCAGCTCCGGTCAAGCCAGTAACGGCAAAAAAGCTGAGCTAGTGCTACGGCCCCGTTTGGCCCCTGCCCATTGCGATACGGGCGTCCCTAAAAGTGAGTAGGAAAAAAGAAAAAAATCATAAAACAGAACGCTTTTTTGTCACTTTGTGTCATACCAGCCCCTTTTCTTCTCTTCGGCCATTTCATCGTATTTGGCCGTAAGCGAGAAGGGTAAAACATCGCTTACTAATTGTTTTACTAACGTACGATTTATGTCTGTTTCATCCAAAACAAAAAGGCAAACGGTGGCTGAAATAATATTGAAGATTTACCACCAGAACGTCTTTTGCACGCAATAACTAGTAGCTTGGATTGGAAGTATTTATTTGCGGCTCGCAACATGTCATATGCTTAATGTGGCTCACAGAGTATGACTACTCAAAGATTTCTCCTACCTGAAGTAAATGTTTCGAGTTTTACGTCGAGGTAAAAATTGCTTTAGAAAACTGAATGCCAACACGACACCAGGTACGTCTGAGGCCGGGTGTCCCTAAGGTAGCTAAGTACACGCGTTACCACTACGGAAGTAGGTTTCTACTGTCCTAAAAGAACCGAAAATCAGTAACTATCTTCTTCTCGGGTTAGACCCTCAGCAGATTCCTATATAGGGCCCATAGAGGCAACTTTGTTGACAACAGAGCCAAACGAAGTGTCGACAGTTGATAACAGAATATTTTGTCCAAAAAAACCAAAGAGCCAGAAAATTGGAGTAGCTTTTGTCATTGCCATGAACCATTTTAGAATTATGGCAGGTTAAGCTCCTCAATTCAATTGACTAACATAAATCGCCTGATGAAGATGATTGATCTTTATTTCACATATGCGTTTCGTATACAGGATTAATCATGGTGATCTTCTTGGACACCTTTACCGTTAATTGAAAACCTTAATCGCGATGAATCTTCTGCTAAATATCACTTCAGTCAAGGCGAATATGTGAGCGAGCGCGTGCGTTGTGCAGATCTCATACACCTAATTTTTAGAGAATATTTAAAATACTAGCTTGTAGCTTGCCAAATTTGTGGTCAATTACATGATTTTACATATGATGTTAAATAGGGAGCTGAAAATATGCAGTTACACTTATTCATTGAAAAGAAAGGTAGACCATGCATTATTTGAGTACATAATGGTATGTTTTGTTCAGCTGTTGAATTGTATGTATGTCAGAGATTTAGGACCGCAGAATTCCAAGTTCTAATCCTGCAAAGCACATTTCTGCAAGTGGTCATACTATTTTTATATCGAATATCAAAATCAGATGCTTTAGAGTTACCGGATGATATGGTTATAAGGTCCGAGAAAGGTAAGCATAGTTCTAAATTGGGCTGTTTTAGCTGATGGAAAGTTACGTATGTATTTTTCGTATGTTTAAATTGATCAGCCAAGTATCAATAAACGCGCATTTATTTTTGCATGTTTACTGCATGCAAAAAAAAAAAAAAAGAAAAAAACTAGCTATCTTTATCATCATTCGTGTATCCTGAGATGTGCGCTGGAACAGAGGGACGATTTAGCTAATTCCCTCAAAATTTGACATCCTCATAGCTCCAGTCGCTCGTATGCGAGGAAACGTTCTCAACAAGGGATGATTGACCTTTTTGGGGAGGGATTGACAAAATGGCGCGAGTAGAGATAAAGATTTTTGGCGTTGCATTCAATTGAACTGAAACAATAATAGAAATAAGATCAGGATGCTTGCTCGTTTCGATCATGAGTAACGCACGAGTTACTCTAAAAAGATCTGCTTGAATCATTCCACATTTTGGATAAGGAGCTGCTTTAGAACGCTCGCTTGGAATATTAGTGGCCATTAATTATTCTTTCCTGTTTGTTGCATCTCGCCTGGAAGGCCTCTCGTTAATGTTTAGCCATAATTTTCTTTTAAATAGACGATAGCATATACCTTATTATATGATTTGAATCATTATGGAGAAGCGGTGCTTTATTGTGTAGGTTTGAAAAGGACTAATATAGAAGCTTATTATAGCCAGATAAGACATGTTCTATTTCATCTTTTGCTTTTAAGATAACTAGGCTCGAATCGGGCATGTTATTTATCGATACAGGCTATGTGAGATCGAGCTGCGTACGGAAACGTAAAAACGCTTAAAATGTAAAGCTTGAAACACTTAGGCCATGAATCGGCCATTTGGTGATTGTATGCCTTAAATACAACATTTCACTTGTGTATATGTTGCATTCGAAAAGTGAAGATCGTCTAGCTTTTGCAAAAATCAGAATATGGAATTGTAGACGTACGAATACTGCTGTTAGTAGCTGTCGAAAGGCCTAAACGATTGTTGCCAAGTTCAGTACCCTAGGTCTAATGTCCTGTTAGCCACTACTGCAAAAGGTGTATGTTAAAAGAGTACCCCTATTTGCGCTAAATAATTCGAGGCTTGAGTTTCACAGATTAGTTTGGAGCAAATTTGAAAACGGTGATAGAATCTCTTAACGGTTATATATAGCGGTAAATCTAAGCACTGTTGGCTGACCTAGCATCTCGGGCATAGTAACTCGATGTCCTTGCTTATTAATGTTTATTTAATTATTATATTTGTAGGTAATTCAGTTGCAGAAACGCAGCCTTACTGCTCTTATTTTATACATCTTTGCGCTCTAAATAATAACCAGATCACGCTATTGGTTTCTTAAATTTTGTATGGGCATAGAAAAAATAGAAAGAAAAATAGAAAAAACACACAGGTTACGTTTGAAGCAAGGGCTAGGCAGCGAGACCATGACCTAGATTCTTCTTCTTCGGTCTTGAACAGTCTGCGAATAATGGTAACAGGTGTGTCTATGAGAGGTATCGCCCTTCAAGGTATGGTTTAAGCGAATGCCTTCATGGTGCTTTCGTTTGCGCAACGAAATATTCATTATTATCGTTTCTTTTATCCCCGTGTTTCCGTTCCGAAGTTCTCAAATAAGAAGAAAAACAAACAATTTTTCAATTTACTTTGTTCATAAGGAGCTATTTCAGAATCTAACAAATAGTTCTGTCACAGGTAGGTGACGGTGTAATAAATCTGTTGTTGATAGGTACGAATATATGAATGTGATATATCTCGTTTTACTGAAAAGGAGTGACGTAATTAGTTAAAAAGAGACATGTGGTTACGTAATTTTTTTCGTCTGCTGTAAGCGTGGAGACGGTCGGGCTTTCTGCTTCATTCATTCGGAAAACCAATGAAATCCTTTATTAGCCCTCAACAAGCAAAATGTTCCACCCAAGCGTAGAACATCATATAAATAGATATGCATCGCAAACACAAATGTTCAAGCAGCGTATAAGTTTATGATAATAAGGAGTTGAATAATTACAAAACTGACATTTGTAAGTTGATGTAAATTAATCTTTTTTTTTTTTTAATGTACGCACTTGCGATGGCGCTATTACGCAAAGACAAATACTACAGAATTCAATATTGCTGCCGCATATCGATAGGAATCAAGACGTTTTGCCGTAGCAGCGCCACCATAAGCAAGCTGATAATCATCATTATATATTAGTTCATGTGAGCGTACAATGTTTTCGCGTCTTTATATGTGATCCGTTAGAAACATTAGTGAGGTTCCCCATGAAAAAAGCAGACAATAAGTAGCATTGTCAAATTTGAAACGGTGATAGATTAGATAAACTGATGTGTACGATTTTTGCAGCCCATAGCCTAAGGAACCCGCATCCTTCTCATTATGTGCAAAACAATGTGAACTATGCACATTGCTACGCACTGCATTTGTTTCACTCGTTATTACATCGAAAGGCTGCCGAGGTAGGACCACGAATTTGGCATCACTCCCCTTGCCCGAATTTTAGAATTTTATAGGGGGGTATGCCCGAATGACAACGAGCTGATGGGAAACTACGACTGGAATAATGAAAGCCAGGCCAATGTGAATCAGGAACTACGACATATATGGAATAACCGCCAAATAACGATCGACGTCAAGGGCGTCGGCGACCCACTTCTGGAACACCCAGTAAGGATTCATGACGCGCTGAGGGGATCGTCTTTTAATGCTGCAAAAGACCAGACGCCATCGTTTCCACTAAACGATTTCCTCATTCAAGGGGATCTGGCATGCATCCTTATCGTAATTTTTTTGGCTTTCGGGGTGGTTACCGTCATCATTGCAGTGACGTCACAAATGACCGTCCTCTTAATACCTGGTGGGCATCATTTAACTGCACATGTTCTTCGCTTTTTCCCGAGTCTACTAAACTCGACTGTATCCGATCGATGAAAAGAGGAAATGTTTTTGTTCACCTTAGTGAAAACGTTTTTGTGTTACTTTCAAGGTAGTTTACCCCAAAAGTCAAACCTACGTAAAATTTCTACATAGGACTGCGATTTTGAAAATTGAATAATGACAGTAAATATCCATGGTACATAATGAAATATTTCAAAATATATACGTGATAATACCTTGATTGGTTGTTGAATTTTACGCGGAATGTAGATAGACCTAAAATCGCCTATCTCGTCCGGCTGTTGTCTATGTTGGCTAAAACATACAGATATGATCAGTTTAGGTAGGGTCTGAAGAGCAGTTTCTTTTTACCAATATAATACTACAATATACTAGCTTTAGCCGACCAAGCAATCGTTTAGATAAATCATAATAGTAAGCTCACCCGCTATATAATTGTTAGATATATCTACTGCGTTTGACCTGCTAGACAGCGCAGGGCACATAGTTTGTTAATTGCCATCGTGTGTTAATCGATTTGGGAATTTAGGTGCACCTATCTGCCATGACAAAAGGACCTGCAAAAAGTTGCCACATTTAAATCTGCGTATCGCCGTTTTCTCAAAGAGCAACTTGAATAACGAACAGTGACGAATCCTTAAATTAAAACAAAAAAAAAAAAATGTTTTAGGGTCTTCACTGCATTCAGGCATGAGCTGGTTGCTAGTTATCGACTGAACGCGTATTTTATTTACAATATTGTGTATTTTAGGATTTGGCATCATATTCACTGCTGTGCTTTACAAGTGGATAAAAATTTCCAAGAGTCAGGATAAAGCTTTGGGAAGTAATTTAAGGAGCAAACAGCAAAGACATTCATATTCTCCACTACCCACCACTACTAACGATAAGGCTAAGAACAACTTCATGGCTTCCCGCCAATTCGAGATTGCTGGCTTCGATGATACTGCTAAGCCGTCTTTGCAGCCCGCCATAGGAAACAAAAATGTAAGTGGTACAGCATTATAATTGGGCTGAATTTTTATATTCTGTCATGATCTCGTGTGCCCGCTTTTACCCAACTTTTGGTTCCATCGTCACGTTGGTACGCTCGTAGGACACACTATACACCATGAACCGTTGCAATTGTGCTATCCTCTTCTACTCATCTAACAAGAGAACAAGAAGATAAAACGACTGAGATATTATCTCATAGGAACTAAATCGGTAGACAGAACCGTCTCGTCGTTTTACCCTGCGCCAAATTTTTGAAGATAGAGATCACAAACGCATCAGAAGAAAGACTGTCAATTGCTGTTAGTAATTATAGTGCTGCCCTTTATTCTACTAACGCAATAATGGATATCACCTGATTTGTTATCACGTTAGGCTGACATATCCAAATTTTATCTTTGCTAACGATGAACCGCCTTTGAACTCGTGACATGAAGTCAAGTAGTCATAGGACATGGACATTCTCGAGTGAGGACTTTAAAAACAATGATTATTGCACGTACTGGGTCATTAAAACCGACTAAAATGTTCTAAACTAATAATATTCATTTATTTATTGAGCTATGGTTGTTTTAGTTATTGTGGTGGCTAGTTTAACAGAACAGACTAGTACATAAAAGTTCCTACGGATGTCATGCCATTCGTCCGCTAAGTTTATGCAAGCGTACCCAGTTTGGTCCGTCTATGCCGGGGCTTCTGCTGTTCCATCTCAAGTTAATTGAAACCAAACTTTACTAAAGCCCAAGTCGTACGTGCGCCATATTATACTATTCATATAGAAGCCTTTCAATAACATATCTATTTATGCAGGTATTGCATTCGGGTACAGTATGATCTTTTTATTAGTAACGCTTTAGTTATAACGTACATGTAGCATATCCGAGCTTTAATAACTTGCTTGCAATATGCAAACGGACTTAATACTCACTTTCTGGAAATTCATGTAGGTAAAGAAGATGGCGAACTTGGTTACCCCCGACCCACATTCGGACGAAGATGCCCATGTATTTACAAACAGCACTCAGCAATTTAATTCGTCTCGTCAAGAAGGATACTTTAGGCATAGATATGAGGACCCGACGAATCCCTATCCAGTCCCGAAGGATTCGCTAGTAAGATCCGTGAAGAGGTTCCTTGATCAAACTGACAAACTTAAAGGAGTAACCCCAAAAGCTAAACGCACAGTTAAAGAATGGCCGGCTGAAACTCATTTTGATAAGCCTAAAGAAAGAACGAGCGGTCTTGTTGAACCCATCATTGGTCGTGCATTCAGCCAATGGCAACCTGTTGAACCACTGCTCACAGGGATGGCGAAGGCGTTAGTGCCAAAAATTTCTGGCTCGGTAACTAAGGAAGAGTGTGAGGAGCCGGAAAGTGCTCGCGACGAGCGGCCAGTAGGTTCTGAGATATCAGTGAATATTCCGGTTTCCCCTGCTTCAAGTGCTACTGCATTTCCTGGCACGTCTATCCAGAAACATCAATATGTTCCTGTTCGAACGAGTATTTCACCAAACATACCGTTGCATCGCACGAAGCAGAAATATCCGTCTCCGTATCCAGACATCCACCCTTCTGCTTCATTTGATAAGGCTCCTTCCCTGGCACCCCCACTTTCTCCCCAGGCACCTCCATCTTTTCTCCACGCACCCCCACCTCCTCCCCATACACCCTCACCTTCTTCCCAGGCATTCCCACCTCCTCCGCAGGTACCCCCATCTCTTCCTAAGCCACCCCAACCTCTTTTGAAATCACCTCCGCGTCTTCCTAGGTCATTTTTACCTCCTCCTGAATCGGCTTCACCTCCTGAATCGATTTCACCTCCTGGATCGGCTTCACCTCCTGGATCGGCTTCACCTCCTGAATCGGCTTCACCTCCTGAATCGGCCTCACCTCCAGAGTCAGTTCCATCTCCTCCGTTATCTGCACCCCGAATCTCACCACCAGTTCGGTCTCCTCAATCTCCATTTCCTACTGGTAAAACGGTGGTCTTAAAGTCTCCAGTGAGACGCGCGAAATATCCAAAAAAATCTTTCATGGATAACGCTAAACCTCTCGTAGAGCCTAGAGATAAAGCAAAAAAAAAACCGCGAAAAACAGAAAAAGCGAGAAAACGTGATCTAAGAAAAAAAAAAAATCAAAAGCCTAGAAAGAAGGGCAAAGGTGGAGCTGTCGGTGCAGCAAAAATCCGACGAAGTAGCGGGTTACCGACATCGAATGTACGCACTTCGTCTGACGGCCAAAATTCTGCCGCCTTTCGAAGTCCCATCACTTCGGCGAGCAGTGCAGATCTTACAGACTTTGAGGACTCCGGAGATGACAAAAATACTCAGAGAAGAAGAGGTGTTCATCTTGAGTCTAAAAAAAGACAGTCCTGTCATTCTAGAAACTCGTTCAAAAAATAGAACGCAATAAAAAAACCGAAGGATGAATTGATATGGCGTCAATCAGACAAAATTGTACCGAACTAATCAGTAGCCTTCGAAAAATTGATGGTTCTTCCGTCCTTATTGTACGGCACTTTGCCATTGTCTGATATTAACTTTAACATGTGGTCCTTAGCAAGCACACCGGTGAGAATGTCTGTCTTTCCTATCCCAGCTGCGCCACATGCCGTTCAGTGGGACGCGCAGGACGCCACCTTTTCACCTACACTTACGATTCGCGTTTTGAATGTCACAAGCAAATTGAGCGAACTGTCGGGAAACGACGTTCTTCAGTTTAAAACTGTCTTTAAAAACCAATATTTAATAAAGTGATAGGACTTTATTGGACGAACCAGTCGATCAGCACGGAATAAGAAGTTTCATTGTGCCTGATTGAAATCAAGATGCAGCACACTTATTACCTCATTTCTTTTTTTGCCTAATTTGGTATTTATAAGAATTAAATAATTTTCAGACGGTGGCGATAGGTTAGAGATGGCAATGGCCTCATTTAGCCCCTATTACCTAATCCAAAAATCAGCATGCAACTCTAACGTGTCTATTTCTCATGTCCTGTGGTAAGCAAAGTATACAATGTCACCTGATGACTGTGGTTTTCGGATAAACTAGTGGAGGCAGTATAAAGTGCGCAGTCGAACAGACCCCCCATAGATGTGTATCATAAACCGCTCCATATTCCACAGATACTTAGCGATTACTGAGATGATTTCGAATAAAAGCTTTATTCAAGCTTTGCACTTATAGCTTAAGTCTGGCGCCAACCCAAAGAATGGCGCGCTTTGAGTAGTCGGCGAGCTCGCTAACCAACAGAGCCCAAGCCCGCATTCCCATATCGCTTCGCAAAATCATGGGGACAAAAGACGAGGACGCAACATGCAGAGTATGCCCAAACTCCACTAGCGTAACATCGATTGCCAAAAATTTTTGTATCAAGCGTTCTACCAGAGTCTGCCATCTACGCCGGTTATACGGCAGACCTCTCGCATGATGCAATAAATACTTGAGCAGCTGGCACTTCTTTTTGTCATGCTCTTTCATTGCGGCCATCGATTGGAAGAAGTGTTCTTCGAAAGAATTATACTGGCAGGCCACCAAAATGGGTTGAGAAAGCTCTGCCAACCTGACACGACAAATCACAATGGTCTCTCTACTCATCCGTCACGGCTATTGCATTTGTAGAAACCGAAAGCTTACCGTGAACTTAACCCAGTGTCAAACGTTAACATTCGATTCGAATTGTGTATTTGCAAAAGCCCACTTATTATCTCAAGCATTGACGAGGAAAAGAACGATAAATAAGTTAGCCGTAAAATTCACATTAAGCATAACTTGTATGGCCGATCCTCAATCATTTATTTTCATCTTATGAATGGTTATTGTGATACTGTTTTAGTAGATAAATCGTGCTCTTTTTTTTTAAATATAATACTAACTTTTCTACAGTATCATAAATTACACATGCGCAGCTCGGAATCACGCCAGTCGGCTGTTGCTGTTTGCTTTTAGCAGGAACAGGCCAGCTAGTACGAGCACCTATTTTTAGGGAGAGACAAACGGTCTCAACATGTGTAAGATGAAAAATCCAATGAGGTCGTAAAGAGCACCACAAGCCAAAAGGATGCCTTTCAGTGTCCTTTGGATAAGAGATGGCTGAGTCGTCAATTAAAGGATTAGCTTTTTAGTGTAGTATTGTATTAAGCGAAAAACTCGTTGCTATCAACAGCTTAGTTCTACGAAAAAAACCAAAGGCAATGCAATACAAATACAAAATACAGACACTCTAGATCATCTAGGTACGGTCACAGTTTTAGGGGTTCCTCCAGAATTTACATGTAAACTTTTTAAAAAAAATTTACAGATAGACCTTAGTAATAAACAGTATTGCGGGGCAGGCTCTTTGTGTTCACTTCCGACTTGACTTGATATCAGCCGGCTCCCAGCGCAGACAGGTGGTTCCTTCTGTTTTTATGGTTAAATATCAAATGTTTTTTCTTCGGTCTTTTTGTACACTGTAGTTGTAACAATGTTCCTGATATTCTCACTTCCCTTAGATATCTTGCAATTCTGTTCGTCCAAGTAAGTTCCAACAAGAGCGATAGCTTGTCAACAAAAAAGTGGCACCTCTATGTTGCAAGCTTTATGCACTGGTAAACGTCAGCCATCGTTTGAGGCCGTAGTACAATCGCTAAATTCTAAAATCCTGCTGCCTTTGAGGAGACCAACACACTTAACAGATGCCGCCATATATGTCGTCCATTAGTGGGCAGAACCCGGAAAAGGAAAATCGCTTCGGTGTTAGTCTCTATGAACGATAATGTTATACGAGGGCAATTTTTTCCGCTTTATTAATAGCTTCCAAATGGTATGAGGTGACAACCTCTTGTTTTCATAATTCGCATTTCTGAAGGTTGATCCAACAACTTGCTCGTACACAGGCGCGCCTTTGACGTCTGACCCCAGACGGCACTGTGATCAAAAATAAATGCACCATTACCTACTGCCGAGCCAAGAAGGCAGTATCGTGTCGCGATTTAGCAGCTTCGCTGTCGATCGGGTGTCTAGATGACTTGAGTATGTATCACTGTTGTGCATTAACCAGATTAGGTTGGTCGAATACGAGAGGTTATAATTTTGGCCCTTATAACTGACAGCACCTCTTATTGAATTCTGTGTAACATAACCCACCATATACTCTCCCGATATATTGGTAAATTGATTACTGGAAAGCGAAGTAAATCCGAATAAGTTAAATGCTACTGAAAAAAATATTTAGGGAATATGAAGAGCTGGAACGGCGACTAAATACTTCCTGGCATAGGTAACCTGTCATAAGGATCCGTTCAATATTGTTTCTCCGTCACTGAGTTGATTACGGAAATTAGATGAAAACTCTGAATTCTTCTGAAACCTTGATAGTCGAAATCATTTTCAATTAATATAATAAATTCTATGTAGATGCGCTTATCTTCATTTCAAACTCATGTTACCGTAAGCTTGACTTACTTTGATAACGTAACATATCATTTTCGGGAGAATGTGGTGTGCCTGTATATGCGTTACATCTATCTTGATACGGATGTTCTTGGGTAAACTGGCAAAATGTTGAGAATGAAGCGCCGGTCAAAACGTCGCAAAGCACTAGCTTTGTTGTTCCCTCTAAAACCGCCCCACTTCTCTCGCGCCAGTATGCGATGCACTTCACGGTCGTTGCTATCTTTTGTCGAAAGCGGTTCTCTATGTTGCATAGCTAGAGCAGCCACGGAAACGTCAGCCAACGTCTGTAGGAATACTGTTCGCTAAACGAACAAACGAGTAAAGCTTACGAGCGACGCGATGCCGACGGGCAGCCTTTGGCTATTGTTGTCAGAGGGGTGCGTCCACCGACGGAAGGAGCGCTACGGTAAACGCAATGGGGGTGGTGACACAGAATCTGCAAGAGGAATAGACGTATATGAACGTGGACGCGCTTAGTGAACTGGAATTTATTATACATATGTAGCATACTTGTAGCTGGAACGGTAGTGGAAACAGCGGCAAAAACAGCAGCAGTAACTGTTTTTATAGCGCAGTAATATGCTTCGAATTCTAGCGTCTTTACCGGGCGGTAGCCGCTTCGGCTAGAAGAAAGTGGGCTAGTGGTTAGACGACCCGCGGGCAGTCTGTCGGTCGTCGTTGTCATGGCTGGCATAGTCGCCCCCAGTGTCGTTCAAGTATCCGAACGGATCGACAACATCAGCGACAATACATCAAAAGCACAAAAAATAGACGACGAGTAGCAGGACACACACCGATTACGCTGTAGTCGGCATATGGCGGGGTCGACCTGCGGACAAGCAGGACGAAGGGCCAGACGGCGTCGCACCTGGCAGCATTCAGAAGTCGGGTACTCGCAGGTTCTTCTCAGTCGGGAAGCGTTGACCCCCCTGTCGGCTCCAGAGAACGATGAACAGTTTTAGACAGACGCGTGCTCTGGGAGCAGGCATCTCCGACCGTGTTCATAGGCTGTTCGGCTTTAGGATGGGTCCCTCACTACGAACTCAATTCCAGTTCTATTCTGCTATATAAGTCAATCCGAATAACGCTAACGGAAATTTTATTTCGTGAAGCTTGCTTGTACGCCCTGTTTGTTCGATTGCTCACTTCCTAGAACGTGACGCCTGATCTTATAGCGAAGGGCTGAGTTGGACTTAATTCATTGAGGATATTAAATATCAAGAAACATTTTTTTTACATTGATATTATGTAGACAGTGCGTGTCGTAATGACAGACCATGCACGATAGATTTTTTCATTCATACCATTGTTAGGCTTATTTGGCGCGAAATTATGAAACTTAATAAAATAATCGATAGTGTTGCAAACACCCTTACGCCGTATAAGCTGGGTCGTTTGACCTTCCTTGCTCGACTATGAATGATCTAACAAAAATGTCAATGGCTATCGTCTGCACAAAAGACTTCCGTTTACGTGCATTGTGTGACATGACCTATTTTTCCTTTTACTTCCCGACTGAGCTAGCCAGCTGCAGGTTTTCAGGATGACAAAAACAGCGATAATTTAAATTGAAACCATCCCGTTGCCCTCGTGTGTGTATTTCATGATCGGCCACTATTCACCTCATGAAGGTATCAAGGACTCATCGAATTGTCTAGCGGCAAATTCGCTCGATATCTGTGCATCTCTTCTATCATAACATATAAACATTGTCTGTTTTGTTTCTCACAATTCGGAAGTCTCCACAAAGTCGAGTTGCCTAGAGCCTGGTCATATTGACGTCAGACGGCTGAAAAAACATATAATTCGTACAATGCACAGGTTTGTCGGCTTCACATTGATATTTGTGCACAAAAGAAACGCGCTATATTAGAAATTTTCTTTCTCAAATATTTGCTTAGGTACGAATAAGTATCGCCTACTAGAGGTTGATATTTCAACAAACTCTCACTCCGAATCACGATCTGACGAACTAAAATAGGTTTAATTATCTGACTCTAAGCTGACAGCATCGTAGCCCAGGTAGAAAGTCTCGGGTACCGGCAGAATTAACAACAACTCAGAATGGTCTCCAATGGTTTTACGTTCTACCAGCTGATACATCACTCCGAAAAGCATGGGTTCAACTAAGCTAATGGATATAAGACACCACACGTAAATCTAAAATCCTTAAGCCCCTTGCGGCAAGCAACAAAATAGACATTTCTCCCCTTACTGTTGCTACCTCCATAACGGCTCACGTCCTACCCAGTGTCCTTTATTTAACAAGAATATTTCTGTAACCTTGGCATAATAAACCACTAAGCATCTGGGCTTATTGAACTGGAAGCAGCACCACTGAAAACCAAGCGCTCAATTTTCTCATTTCTCCATCCTGGCTGCGAAAAGCGGATGATAAACAAGTATGCCCTCTACAGTTACCCTCCATTGTCGATATTTTGTCATTCCTCGTCCACGTCCTCCTGCTCAGCGCTCCGGCTGTACTCATAAAGACTTACATCGATTTTGCATTCACTTGTTGGCTTCGATGGCCGCTGCAATTGTGTGTACTGTACATTCGATCTTCGCCAAAGCTACATAAGTATAATAGTGATAAAAATAGCGTAAAAAACAGCGGTAACAGAAAAAAAAAACGATAATAACAAAATAAGAGGGCCAACCGGCTAAGGCCAACAAATATAAAACACTTGGAGTTTTTCGAATTCCGCCAGAAAAGCGAGCCTCCATGCCCTGTTCCCCGATAGGGCCTTATAACGGTTGATGTTTCCGCTGTTGCTACATGACCGTCAACATTGTTGTTGTCAGTGGCGATAATGCAGCAGCAGCATTAACAGCGGCTGAAAAAATAACTCGCCGTCTGGTTGGGCAGGGTACGTGCCCGGCGTGTGAAAGGCGCTACGGTAGATGAGCTAGAACCGGCTCGCCGACTAACACCTTAGTGTTGTTGAGGTATACAGCGGTGGCTGAAGAAAAAATAAGCCTATGATGGCTGTGTTGCCGCCTCTAAGGCCATTGGCCACGTTTCCATATTGGATACGGCGAAAAAGAGAAAACTACCCACCCTTACCGACGGCACCACCATAGTATTTGAAGCTAATTTTGAGATTTCCTACTGACACAACCATAACAAACCTCAGCATCCCCTGCCTTTGCTCGTCAAACGGCAACAAAAGCCATTACTTTTCTATCATAGCTTAGGCGAGTTGTGAGACTACATCATCATAAATAGCCCTGTTACATTGGTAACAATAGTTCTTTCCAACAGCACTCATCCTAATAGGGTTTAGAATAAATATATGAAACAAAAAACATGATATACGCTAAGCGTGTTAAGGGTTAATGAAATTAGAAAGTCGATATCGTAGTCTGTACTGTTGTCGTTTGTTGACCTGCTATTTTACTTTTCTAGTTGATATAGCAGCGTCACCCCTATATTTAAAGATGAACGTGCTTTCATGTACACCGAAGTTTCACGTCAAACTTGTCAACTCCTCTCTAGACAGTTGTCGAGTATGAAAGTGCTATCGAGTACAAATTTCTAGTACAGATCCGAGTGAGTATCAAATACAATATGAGACGGCCGGTCCTCTTATTCGATTTAAAAGGATATTTCTGATAAAAACGTTTTACCAACGGCACATCGTAACCCCTCTACTAGCTTTTTACTTTTTTTTTTTTTTTTTCTTTTGGGCAAACAATGATGCACCCGCTGTAAATGTGTGCTTTAGTGTTTACTTCTGTTGTTTTTCACGAGGGCATATTTAGAACATTTCATCATATATCATCAGCAATAGCAACTTACAGGAATGCATACCTCATATGTCGGGCGTGATTTGTTGTTAATTCCATCACTGCGGCGTGATTTGTTGTTAATTCCATCACCTTTTGTTAATTCCATCACTGTATTAGACAGAAGAAGCTTAGAAAACTATCATGAACCATCACCAGAAGAATAAGAATGTAAGCGTCTAGCGCCTGAGCCATTATATGATCTATATATGTGGACATGATGTGCTCATTTTTAATTTTAGAGCAATCGCTAATGGAGTCAAAGTAGCTTACCAATGTTTGCCAAATCTTTTGGATGTCTCAGAGCCTGTCCTATATTTGTCGACGTTGAAAGCCGTAGGCCAGATTCTCAAACGAAAGTGCGCAAACAATTGGGTTAACTTAATTAGACCCATAGGAATCCTGTCACTCTTACCTGAACAGTACCATTGGTCCAAATGGCCTGAATAGTCTGAGCATTGGATACATTCGTATGTCAGCCTTTGTCATTAAAAACAATGATACAACTTTAGTGGATTTCTTTGATTATAGCTTAATGAAGAAGCTGGCTAGCAGAGACCCAATAAAGCTTTTGTGCATTTATAATAGGCATTTTGTAAAAGAAATACTGGTCAATGCGGTAACTGTGACACTGCGCACTACCCCTAGCAAATAATGATCTTCTAGATCTGAAGTCCAGCTTCAGATCTAGAAGATCTCTAGCTATCTTGAAGTTAATTTTAAGGTTTTGTACTTTTTACGATGCCGTTCAACTACTACTGCTAAGGGTATCTAGATTCAAGTTTGCAGACCTTGGCTTGTATTACGCCGCACCATCGTGTCTCGCAGAAGCAGATCCAGGCTTCCAAAAACCGATATATCCTTGACAAATATGGTTGTTTTTGAACTGAAATGAAAGTCGAACTTTACTTGCGTCTAATCCGAAACAAACCGTCTGTTTATTGGAATAAAAGTCGGTGTTGTAGAATCGTATACTAAAATAATACTATATAACCCTTGAATTAAAACTATATAACTAATAATACTATATAACTCTTGCACTTAACTTAGTTATTGAGCTTGTATTGGGTGTTTTTATTTATGCAGTAATTTTAGATAGACAGAAAATTTAACGCACAGTATCGTTGAGACCAAAAAATACTCTTATTGCAACTATAACTACATTGTATAACTCATTTCTGTACAAATCAAATAATGGAGTAGTGGTCCTGGGTTAATGTCACCTTTAGCTCAGCCGTAAACATGCTTTATCTGGTAAAACTGGGCAGTTTCATGGTCAATGATTTTTGCGACCGCGTGCATCGATCGGCAGGGCGCAAAATGTATGGTCCGCTTGAATGAATGCCCACGTAAACTTGCAAAGTGACTGTCGCAATCTTGAAGTTGGTAAAAATTCCGATCTAAACCATCATTGATATAGAACTTCATTTGGCTAATGCCGTACTACTTCGACTACGAAACCGTTTTTGGCATGGACTTAATTCCGTTTTGGATTGCTAAGAAACGGGTACTGGAATAGTACACCATATTTTTCGTCATGTACTCCACCTAATAACGATGAACGCCTGCTAAACCTAAATTCAATGTTAGAGATTGGCTTTACGGAGTTCTCTGTGCTAGGAAAAACGAGAGAAGGAAAAACAGGACCACTAATCTGAGACACTTACGTTTACGCAGAGAGTTTACGCAGGTCTACCTGTTCCGATGCGGCTCCTGAAGAATTATGGAACAGCTTTGTTACAAGCCACATTGGCCTTGAACGGAGCGAGAAGGTGTGAGACCGTTTTATGGACCTGTATTTTTGTGACTCTAGGAAGTAGATATAATATTAGACACGTATTTGGATCTGATGCATTTTACCATCAAAAGCCTATTCTACGAGTATATGTGATATATACTTATGTTATATGTTTTGCCTATTTTGCATGAAATTCTTCAACGTTGTTTATGCAGTAACATAGATTAGTAACCGACTCTTGAAAGACACGTTGCAAAGCAAAGATTGTGAAAGGACCGTGTTCCTAGTAGTAAAAACCATTATTGTACCATCATGATGAGGAGCTGTACAACGGGAATTCCGGCGCAATAAGTTCTCAAAGGGCTATGAGATGAAGTCGTTATATTAGAGTGTAAGTAAATATTTTTTAAAACACTTTCAATTTCGAAATTCAGAATCGAATTTTATCAAGCACATTGCCTGCTCGCCTGGAACGCCTGCAGTATGTGCTTACCGCTGTTGAACGCGAAAAACCTTTGACCAATCGATTGGTCAAATATCCAGTGTATAATTTGATAAATTATGCATATTACGGAAAACTTCAATTTTACCACCGAGATGCTTTCGCATGAAAGAAGCTAACTTAACTCAGAAAGGTGCCCAACTGTCGTTGTTGTGATCTTTCGGCAAGCTGAAACTGATCGATTTAATACGCTACTTCACAAATATTCACCGCAGCACATTTATCTACGGAAACATTATAGAAACGATGTTTTGGCTTTGATTCATTTTGTAGTTATCAAGGACAACCCATTATTACACTTACCCATGGAGACGAGCACTCTTAGGCCAGGCACCTCTGGTTGAAAAGCTTTTGCCGAATAGAAGTCGCTGTAGACTTCTACAACTCAGTGACACGACTCGCCTGACGCTACTTTAGTAAGATCCTTTGCTAATTTTTTTTTTTAGTAGGATTTTTCACTAAGTTCACATAATATACGGATGTATAAATTTCTCTAAAAAAGGACTGAGTAACTATTTTACTTAGGGCAGCATAGGTGATTGCGTTAGTCTCTTTCTATCCGCATTTATTGTTAGATACTCTTATGTTCGCTCCATATTTATATTTACGAATCAGGTGTCGTGTGTGTAACCTCTAAAAACCTGTAGCTAGAGTTATTCCTCAGTACTAGAGTACGCTAGCCTTCTTAACTAATTCACGAATGGGAATGTTTCTATTGTGCTGGCGCCCCTATATTGCAATCTCGATCACAAAGGAAATGTAACGGTTTTTGGGGGAGTCAAAGAATTTCAGCAATACCACAATGCTTGTCGATCCGAGTACATGAGTAGTTGAAAGCGTTTCGTGTGATAAAAATGCCGTATTGTCGAACGAATACCCTCTGTACTAGTAGGCTGTAGGGGGCGATTAGCCATATAGTTGAATTCTATCCACTAGATTCTTGGCATTAATTGCCTATTACATGGTTATTTTCTCAATAGAGCTTCCATATATCAAAGTAGAAATCTAATCAAGTTGACCTTGCTCGTTCTTATATACCTTCGAATGTTTATCGCCATCCATGATTTTTTTAAATTCATCTGAATTTAAAGAAATGCCCCAAGGAACTATTAGTGTACTGGTTTTATCTATATTTTCTATTATAGCGTAGGTACTGTGTTGTGCCAGGTCTGCATGGATCTGCAGTCTGAAGCGAGTTTTTACAATTATCCACTACAGACACGTTCCTCCACACTTTCGAAACTATTCCCAGCATCGGCGTTTGTCCTTTCAGCAAATATTTGCTCAGCGTCCTGTACGGACATCTACCGTTCCCTATAACTTGTTAGCAGACCTGTTTTCGTTAAGGTCGTAATATGCGATACCTAGGCTGTGCAGCGTCTTTTTTGAAAGGTGACGTGACAATTATTTCGTTTCGTGCTGTGGGGCGCTCACATACTCTTCGGGGTCCAAAGCAAGTTCCAAAGCAAGAATTTGTGTAGATAAGTGTCAGCAAAATTGACAAGATAAAGTTTGAATGATCTAGATTACATTTCGATCTAAAAATAAAGCCTTATGAACAAATTCGTTTGTGAAATATGTGCAATTTATGCGTATTGAAGAAGCAGGAGAGTGTTTTAGAATAGTGCTTATGGCAGTGGTTCATGGCGTGCCCGAATAGCGTCAAATGAAGCGTCTCACAAATAGTAAACACCGTATTGATCTGCATGACTGTAGTGAGAGTTCGAACGACGACTGTAATGATTCCATCATAACTTTGTGCTATATCGTCATGCATACAACATTTCTTTCAAGATTTTTAAAAACGGTAAACAGGGGCTTCTCCTTAGACTTTTTCATTCGGCTCGGCTTAAGAAGTGATAATTTATTTTGTAATTGATTTACTATTAATACGCAAGGATACTACGAATAAATCGCTTTAGCTAAGAACCGCTAGTGTTTCGCATTTCTAAGGGATTTTAATTAATGGCTGTTAGGTGGATGGATTACGCCAGGACACCTTTTCGACACAGATATAGCTATTTGATGTTTAAAGTTAGAACCCTGGTTTAACTGCTCCAATATCACATTGTTTTGCGCACAGAAACAGATAGGTTTCGAAAATAGCTCAGGATACTTGGGAATGAATGTACACCTTCTTGCGAAAAACTTCGACAGAAGTTTTTGTGTGTGTGACGTGTAGAGGCCTTCTACACAAGATAGATCTTTGGGGTGTCTAGAATGCGAGGCTTCCTTTTGGAATAATCTCACGGGTTGCATCCACTTCTCGGTTTTAAGGTTTATTGTGTTTGTGGGAAGGGTAATCAAGAACTAAAGTGGATTTCATATGTCAACCTCTGATTTGCGAAAAAAAAAAACTATAGAAGAAAAGCTAAATAGCGTCTTCTTGGAATATAATAACAACAACGATTAACAAGTTACCGCTATTGCAAAAGATCTATACAAATGATAAGGGAAATCGGACTACTAGCTGAAAAACAATTTCAACCCAGTTTTATCGAAGTTAACGCTAAGTGAAGACAGGAAAAGTAACTGCTGTATTTTTTATTAGCATTGTTTATTCGACCATGCAGAATGTATGAGTTTAAAGGGTATGAACAGAACAATCTGTCTTCATTTGTAATGTGTTACTAACTCCGCGCATAATGAGAGCTCAGTTAGGAATAATGGTAGCCTTTCTTCGTTTACATGAATTCAGCGGGTTTCCACACTAGCTCCTCTCTAGAGCCATGAGTGCTAGAATTAAGTATGTGTAGTTGTATAGAAGGTGGTCTAATTTATCAATGCCCAAAAGAAACTTCCGTTTTGGCTCCATATTTTTATAGTCGTTAAGAACCCTCGTGCACAGACTCGGGGAATAAGTGACTTTTCACTGAAATAAGCAGCCGGTACGTGACTTGATAGCGAATATGTTACTTACATTATTATATGTATGTGTTACAATCCATTGTTAGAACAATACATTGGTGTATTTGATCATGTATAATTTATATCACTTATCAAAGAAACGTTTTTGATGATAAAAATAGTTCTTTCATAGGAACTGTGTGTTCAACGGGCTGTACCATTCCTTGTTTTTATGGTGTAATTAATTGGAAACAATAAGTGGATCAAGGTTACGTTTCAAGCAAAAAAATATATATAAAATGTAGCAGACGTAATATCGTTAAAGCGGGTTTTTGGCAAAACTATTTCGTTCATCTTTTCGCTATTATTACGTTCAACTAAAGAAAATGTAAAAACTATTCAGTATGTTCATAGACAACGTTCCGGAAGTCCAAGACCATTAGAAGGCTTCACCAGACAGAAAAAAAATACTGGAATTTATATTTCTACATTTTAAAAAGCTGTAATGCAGCCAAGTTGAACTTGATACTAGAAAATCAGGTATCCATTGTATTTAAGAAGTTGTAGATGGTGAAGTGAGATCTCGATAGTGGTACAGACGTCGTCCGGATCAAACAAAACAATTACGAATAGTAGTTAAAAAAGGTGAAGAAAATGCATAGTTTTTTTTTTTTTGGGGGGGGGGGGATGAAGCTACACTTAAATAATTATGGCATAATCAACCGACACATTTGCATTAATTAGGTAACAGTAAATCCAAACGCTATGTAAAAACACCATGTAAATATCAGAAGTTTCATTTCAAGCAAAAGACTAATTGGGCCATTTTCTTTTGACGGTACAGTGACTGATGCCAATCACGTGAATTTATTGAAAAAATATGTATTGCCAACATTTAAGATGCTTCTGGTGAAAATGGCAAATCCCATATACAGCGGTACACCTACACACTATCATTATAATCTAAAAACATACTGGTGAGAAGTTTCCAAGACTAACGGGAATAGAACGGGGAACTAGAATATTTTGCCCATTAATTTTTTTGTAAGAATATACTCATGATAAATTTTACACCAGAAACTCGACGATATTAAAAGATTTAAAAGTCGCAGTTGAGCAAAAATTTAGCGCTGTGTTGCAGCGCTAAATGTTTGTTGAAGTTTTATATCGAGTGAATATGGAACTGAACAACTGTTGAGCTGCGCACCGTTGGTGGACGAAGCTTGACTGGCTAATACTCTAGTTTTTAAGAAATTCCTGAGTAAATACCGGTTAAGTTTATTCTAGGAAAAATTAGTTCTTTAGTGTCGGCAATCATCGTTCAGAACTTAAGTGTTTATCAAACGAAGGTCACGGCGCTGTGGAACTTACCTTCAATAAGTGAAAACACTACGCAAGGAAGCTTTAAGCGAAAGCACAGTACTCGAATGGTTCGAACATTTCAGGAACGGAGATTGAACTGTTGAAGACCAAAAGGAGACCAAAAACTCATTGCTGCAATCGAGAAGGTTTCTCACGAAGGCAGAGCCTGTGGTCTATAGGCTCTGTATAGTCTATAGCTGGATCCGACATTTGACAAGTTACAGGGTTAAAAAGACATGTTCAATATTTATCACGAGTCAAAGAGGGAGCAAGCAAAAGATAAATTCGGCGGCAGTGTCGATTGCGTTTAAACGCAAGGTAATTGTGGCACTTGCAATAGATATCAGGGGCATCCATGAGGTACGTGCCGAAAATGAGTAATTTATACAGCATGATATCTGAAGAAAAACAATAAAAAATAAATTTAAAAAAAATGGCGCAGCAATTAGTCGTGGTAACGTTGTCTTGTTGTTTAATGACAATGCCAAATCTTGTCGCTAGGCTTCAGTTACTTCCCGGATTGAGCGCAGGGATCCGCAACGTTAGCATAAATTCGTTTGTTTTCCTGATCCAAATCCGTATGATTAAAGAGTTTCCAAACTTTTTGAAAATTGCAACTGTCGGACAAGTATATCCCATTATCAATTTACTTCTAGAAACCATACATAGAGAAATTACATATAGGAACGCGAACGGGAAGTATATGACTGTCTGGAGACCGTTAGAGTGTTGCGATACGTACGTAGAAAATGTGAGAAAATACCTGTAACAGATAAAAAAATTGTTCTGGCCCAACTGGTTCAAAGGTAGTCAGTTTCAACGTGCACCGTATTTGCTTGTAGCTACTTATATATAAATATGGGTCGCAGTGAGAAGTGAAAGTTGCGACCTCCACGAGGAAAAGGATTCAGACTGCTTTAATACGAAATCTTTACATATTTGAAAAATTCGAATCTACAAAGATCACTTTCTAGCTTAGCTTCAAAAGATAAGATATTTATATCAACGTCGTAGGTGTTGCAATGTATAGATATCTGTTTGAACATCTGTTAACGTCCAAGTTGAGTATATCTGAAGGTAGCTAGTTAGACGAAATATTTGAACTTCAAATCATCTTGTCTAAGTTTGTATTATTGCCCTTATACTTATTACACATCGTGTACTATTAATATCTGCGATATTGAGTATGGCACGCCTTACCTTCGACAGTTTCGACAGTATAAAAACTGTTCCCTTACGACGTTGGATTTCAATGTTTTGAGCTGCGATGATTGAAATAGCAAGCGTCATACCAGAAGCAGTTACAAACACACCATCGGTTACACGTAAACGTGCATCCGATGCTGTTAGTCGTACTTGTTTGCGAAGGACAAACAGCCTTTATCTTCGTGTTAATACTAATAACGTATGAATATAGCCTCAGCTATAATATGAACAAGGATGGTAAAATATGCAGTTTCGATGTGATATCGTTATGAGTTCAGACTCGACTATCGAACGACGCCCATTGTTTGTATTTCGTCGTTTGATCGAATGAAAGCGCTCCTGTATATTACGGAAATACAAGACGCCAAATGCACGACTCGGTAACTCGGTTCCTAAGTGTGACATTGGCAACGGTATTACCGCAACTAATACACTCCCATCTCTGACCGAGGCAACATATTACTTTTCCTGTTAATCGTCTGTTTCATTCAACTATTCAAGTGAAATTTTACATGCATACAAAATATGAAACAATGGGAATTGATATACTTTTATATAGTGACTTTTTTTCTTACTAAATACTAATACAAAAGTATGTGCGCTCCGATATTTGATTGTTTTGTAAAGCACATTGTCTAAATGGATACATATTCTTAATTATTTTTGGACATCGTGATGAAGTCCATTACTGGACATGCAGCTGTATGTATTTCCTTGTATTTTAACGCGCCCATAGCCACGTCTTAACATAGTATGATGTTTTATGCCCAAAATGACTTGAACAAATACGTACGCTAACTCTATGGGCTATTTATTGACAAGCGGAGCATTCATTTCCCTTATGTTTGTTTTTTTTGCTTTTTCACTCTTTCCCCTCTCCGATGGTGGCTCTGTCATCGCAGCCAGTTTGAGCTGGTATTTAGTGTCGGTTCGTACGATTATTTTGGGCTATGTTTTCGTCTGCATAGCTGTCTGTTCTACCTGTCTATAGCAGTCGATGCTATTTTCGTCGGCTGTTACAGCGGCTTGCGCGGTCATTGTTCGTCACCAATTGTCCAGCCGTTTAAATGCCCCCTTTTGGTCGTCTGTTAAAGAAGGGTGCCCCTTCTTTAGGTGTTTCTTCAAATTTTTGCATGCATATGTGCAAGCTGTAAGCTCAATGGCAAGTGGCTCTCGCAGGGGCTTATAATTTTTTATGGTTACTGTTACCGTTGTTGGGCCTATTCCAAATGCCGGCTTCCGCAGTCCACAATGGATCGTGTTAGGAGCCCGAGTGTCGTTCCGCTCATTCGGCCAGGCTAGCCGTCTTCCGCCCACTTGTCAGTTGGGTAGTTCTTTTTAACTGCTGTTGCTGGTAAATGACTACGGGATAACCGACTTGTCTCGTTGTACTAAAGGTGGGAGGGAGTAATTAGCAAGCGAAAGTCAGCTAGGCGGTAACAAATGCGCGCGACTAAGTGTTTCTCCATGCGTTAGTGGTAGAGAGATGCACAGTAAACATCCCGTCTTTTTTCACGACTATTACATACTACATAGTAATCTTGATTGGCGTATGACGTTGGTTGAAAGCTCGGCTCTACTTTGTACTGTATACCATGTAAAGTCTCTGATAGTCGGTGTCCATCTTTTGCTTTGCCAATCTAATTAAGTATTTTTTAAAATTGCCTTTGTATACGGAAATGTTCGACTAACATGGACCAATCATACGTTGATTACGAAAGCACTCCTAATTACATGTCACCTACGCTTCTTATGTGTTTGCTTGTCTGACACCCCACATAAAAATAGTCTATGTGAGCAGAATAAACGAGCGATCGTCTATTCGTCAAGCAAGAGAACAAATACTGTGGAGGACATTACTGGTTTTTCCTCAAATTTGTCTTCAGTTATGTCTAGCTAATGTTTACGATTTTCGTGACTGTCATAAAATGCTACGAAGAGATTTAAAATCATGGTACTAATAGAGCACAAGACGACAAATAGGGCTGACACGTTCTAGTCATTCAGAAAAACGTGAAACGTCATGAAGTGCCTAAGAATGCGATGTAACGATATCCAATTCTCGTTTCGTTGGCCAGCCAGAATACACATCGTATATTTTCAATTTTTTTCTAATGCTTATCTTTCATGAAGCTACCAAGCAAATATTTTTTACTAAACGAGCAGATGAGATTGATCTTATCCTTGTTCCTTTACTTTTTCTGTCTTGTCCGATTTGTCAACTAATTTTATTCATGATAGAGAAAAACCCTATTACTTACAAAACGAGCGATTAGTGTTTTCTTAGAGTACTCAAAGGATCTAAGTAGTCAACTCACGCTCAGTTATTTGTTATGTGCTTATGCTGCAATAAAGCGCTCTTACATTCTTTTATCTTTAACAGGCAGCCTGTATTGGCTTGCTTCCAACAGCAGATTTTTCTGCAAATGTATGGGCTTGAAAATTTCTGCGTCCATATTAGTACGATTACAGAATAGAATAAGATGCATCGAAGGGCACTTTGAGTAAATCATAAAAATGTAGATCGAAAATTAAGTCATGAACACAAAGCATGTCATTTTAAGGATGCTTCTTATGGTCGTCCTTGCCTCTGCTATACGTCACAAGATAATGTGGACCACTGATCTGTTTCAGTCTCCGCTTCGAAGGAATTATTTATGTTTTCGATTTTTTGCCATCGCGCATTCGTGTCACTTTGGCAAGGATGTGCATCGACCGTGGAAAAAGGTTGAAAAATGAGTGGTACTCACAGCTCGAAAATTAATATATTAAACCCGCGTCAATCGCGTAAACACGCACCATGTGTTCTCATTTCGTTCGGTAGCAAAGGAAAGTTCATTTTACAACTGCCGAATGAAGACTGCATAACTACGAACGCCACAGTCGTGGTTTTTACTAATTAACGATCTAAATAATTGTCCAGAAATCTATTAATTGCCATAATAACAATGCATTTTTTGTGAATGAAAATACGTAATATAAAGCAATATTTCGATGTTTTTGAACGTTTGTTTACCGTGAGCTAAGAACTTTACATTCCCCGCCCTCGCCTTGCTCGTAGCGAAGAGAAGCGAATTGCGTCTGCCCAGTTGTTTGCGATTCAGAAAATGTAACTTTTCGCATAGTAGAAAGGCAAATAGACCATTCTCTAATGGTGTTCGAGTCGACTAAACTCTCATGAGATAACTCCGCTACAACAGGATAAATCAGTATTTCTAATCACCTTCGCTACGATGTCGTTTTGATAGTTTGATGAGATAGTCTTGCAAATGTCACCTACACATATAGCTTCCCTAGGAAGCTAACTTACTTTTTTTTTTATACATATATTTCTTATAACTGATTTTATCTGGTAAATTATCTCTTTTTAAACTGAACGGACAAGTTTTTACGGCTGATTTTATTGATTTAGCTTTGCTTTCCAAAGGGAAATCCCTATGTGTATTAGAACCCCAAAAGTGTCTCCACCTGAAAAAGTATATACCTTCCTTATATTCCTTGTATACTATTACATTCGCTGCGTAGCGTCACATTTTTAAAATTCAAAAATTTAGGCTGTCCGGTAAAATTCGCACGCTTAAAGGTAATAATGAGTTACGGTATACCAATTTCCGAGACTAATTTCGATGTTGGTTTTGTTACAGTCGGGCTCTCTTTAGTCTACATTGGACGATCTGGCTTCTTGGTTCGTGCGTCCGTTCGTTAGGGGTTGGCAAAACAAATAGTAAATGCTTACTTCGTAACCTATTTTCTACATTTCTAGCGTGACAGCAATGGGTCCTTACCTCAGTCGGGTGCAGGGAAGGAGGAGCTATTGTTACGCTTTTTAAACGACATTAGCCCTGTGATTTTTTTAAATAAAGTGATTATTTTTTTATAGATTTTTTTAGATAAAGTGATTTTTTTTACCTGTGGCCTACGTGATTAAAGTTTAGACCTTGAATTGTCCAAAATGTAAATAGCGTGCTATTTTGGTTCTGTGATGCAGATCGATTTTCTTATTATACAATTTTATTATTAGTTGTTATATTGCCGTTGTTTTTCTTGTTTGTACTTTTAATCATAGGGTTACCAGCATTTGGTTGTGTTTATTTGCTTTTGAATAATCATAACAAACAATACAATGTAATGACTGAAATGCGTTTTTTTTCAGTTTTCTACGATTTCGGGCCGTGGTGAAAACGCAAGTTCAATTTTTTATCGATTCAAAACATTGACTTTCAACGAAGTTTTAAACTCTAAACATAAATTAGCTCTAT
>NW_019213809.1:19470-26745 GCF_002532875.2 Varroa jacobsoni | reverse complement strand
AAAAAAAAAAAAAAAAAAAAAAAAAAAAAAAAAAGCATACACGAAAAGCGAAACAAATTATCGCCGTCATCTTTAGACCTGCGTATCCATGGGTATTTTTCTACTATTATTCAATATTATGTAAGCTTTACATGGCTTTCACTGTACGTACAATTGGATCTTCCATATACTTCTTAAAACATGGCCAGACTTTGCAAGCTAAAGCAAAAAATTTGTGCCATTTTTCTCTATGACTGGTCTCAAGGTGTGATCAAATCGATCGTTGATGGATAAATTACTACTGCTATGAAGTCATCGAAAATCAATTGTAGATGTTACATAATTTAGAGCTATCTAAAACAGTAATTTTTAGTAAGGGTAATTTTCTTTAGCGAAAATTATCTTGTGTATATTTTTAAAACGTAATGTAGTGCATCTAAGCGCGAGGACAGTGTAAGCACCACTCAAAGCCTTCGTGATAATAGCTTAAAATAATTATCGGTATATTTTTAGGATGTCTCTATATATATTTAGTTTAGGATCGTCCGCATATATCTATTCATTTTACGGCCAAAGTGGAATTTACAAAATAGAACGGTGAGTATAGCTGGAACCATGTTGTAAACCATGCTTACAAAAAAAATCATTGACCTCAACAAAATGTGCTAGATAACTTACAACTAACATAAACGCTCAACTGTTATGTTTTACATATTCTGTCTATGAGCAGAAAATGCTTGCTCATATCGAGAGTTTTGAAAAAAAAAACATATTATAAATCACACTATAGTCCATGTTATATTATCAACATTAGTTGTTTCTACATGGGCTCTGATCATAAGACCTTCAAATAATCAGATCATTTCTGTCCCGTATGCAAGACAACAAGCTCAAATCAATCCCAAAAAAGCAAAACATCCTGCAAAAATAACAAGAAACTATATCTTCTGGATCTTTTTTTAATGCTAATTCAAGAGGTTATTTTCGCTAAGATTACATACAGGATGCCACAAATGAGGTTAGCGCATTATGACAGCCTCAAAATACCGTTGTATTTTTTCGAATATTGCGAAGACCCTCTACAAGGATTTCTGCCGACAGGCATAATTTTGAAAAGGGAAAATTTTCGATCATTCTTAAAGATGTGCTAGCTTGATGATAATTTGTGTTTGTATTAAATGGAGCAAAAGAGACAGGTACGTGGGAATAGGAAATGCTTGAATCGTCGCGGACGCGCTTTCTATTTTATCCGAACCATAAGTCGTAAATGAGTAAAATTGTACGTAATGCAACAATCTAGACAAACTGGGATTGGTGGCCGACACTTCCACAGGGGCGAAAAGCATCAGACGTTTTGAGCCGCATAGCTAATAGAATGATGTAAATAGTCCCTTTTCTGATGATTAAAATCCCTACCGTGATTGTGTATGACGCGTAGACGCATATCCATTTTTTTCTGTAAACGAAAGAAATAATTCACACATACGAGATATTATATATATATATATATATACACACTGCATGGTTGTAAGTGCTGCTATGTTTAACAGTTAGTTTTGATTTCTAACCGTGAGGCCTCTCGTCCATAAAACTGGTCCTTCTTCAGTACATGAGAATCCTGGTCATTGCCGAAGCGAACGATAAACCTCATTCTTTCTCACGTATTCCATAAAGGAGAAAATGAAAATTTAAACAGTGCCATTGAAAACGCCACCTATGACAGTCCGAAAAGATACAACAGGCCGAATGATTTGGGAGGTTCTGACATTTTAAATAAGTCGTAATTACGAAAGCTTAATAGCTAAATGAATAAAAAATAAATACATTTTCATGTTACTACCTACCTAAAGAGCCGAACTATGTAACCAATCCAAATGCTGCGCTAGGACGTGCGTATAAGGCAGTTTCGTTAATTGGAGGTCATGTACGATCGCCCTTACCTATGCTGGGATAATTGTTTGTATACAAATAAGTCTCTGATTCCCTGTTTGTTTATTCAACATAAATCAACGAGTATACGATTCGAAGGAATTGACGTAGAAGGGTCAAAAGCTGAGTTTATGGGTGTGCAAAACGAAAATCTGCGGTTATCGGGAGTATGCCTCCAGTTATTACCGGTTGTACTTTACGGTCAAAGTAAATTCTATCCTAATTGCTGCTAGGCTTATGACTCTTATCTGCCTTTGTAGGTTTACGCACCGGTCTGGATATACAAACTGCTGTTTATAACCTATCTATAACACAATGAAGACTGGGACTCAAGCAGCTACTATTACTAAGCTATTAGACGTAAGCGGTGACAATCACTACGCTACTTGGTCCTTGGGCGTTAGAATTTTCCCCATACTTACGCTTCAATAGAGGTGGGATACATTTCAAAAAGACTGCGTTATTTTCCACGCCTGTTCAGCGCCAGAAAGATGTGCGATAGATAATACAATTCGTTTGCCTAGTTAATTAGAATAATGAGGCGATTATACGGAGCAGTAGTTAAAGCCTATCCAAAGTACCAATGACTGTATCCTGCTGTCGGGTGAAAAAAATCAAACCGTCCTATACCAACCGACCGGCGGTTGAATCGCAAGAGGCCACATTGTATTGAGTATGCCTTATTCCAAGCCGGAACTGATTGCGCTTGTCATGTCGTTTGGTTTTCGGTAGCCAATCAGAAAATCATTTACTAGCGTCCCAAATATAGAAGCTTCCTAACTTTTCGTCTTACTTTGAACCGTTCTTAGGTATTTCACAGTGCACTTTGTAAAGCAGAAATTTTCAAACATTCGTGATTAATTTTAAACGACGTATTTAGAGCCATGTGACACTGCCATCCTACAAATCTTGCTTGTGATTGTGACGTAAGAAAGACACGACGACGAAGTCCGGCCGCCACTACCCAGTTACAAACAGCTCTCGAAATAAATAAAGTATTAAGCAAAATTGGTAAACATCATTGGAGAGGCAGATGATATGCGGTAACTTGATTTAAGGACCACAACATTTTTCCGGCCCAATCAGGGCCGATTGGACGAAATGGACAAAATCCATTGAAATACACAGCAGTAACCAATGGCACGATCGTAACTCATCACTGGAAGACGTCTGTTACAGTGAGGCGAGGCGTACGATTTGCTGGCGATCGGCTATTGAACCCGCGCACCCCACAGTTGCATATCTCACTCGACCACTAAACTGGATATGACCGATTTTTTAACCTAGATGTTTTAGGGAATCGAAGCCTTTTTGTATACTTATAAATACATTTAGTTAGTTTACTCTGCACTGTTACGTAAATTAGGCCAGGCAACGTGAACTATGCCAAACAACGAATGCATTATCTAGAATCGTAATTGCTTGCGTAAGCGTTGACGTCTGTGCATACATGACATCAATCTAGACATAGACGCGTTTAATGATTTAAGGCCTATCTTTTCGGCACCCGCCGTAAAATTTATTTAGCCAGATTTTTTTAGCTTCTACTTATTTACTGCAACGCCACCTGCCTGATCCAACTGGTTCATTCGCTTATGTTATACTCAAACTGGTTCGGACAATATTATACACCAAAAGTTATTCCCTTAAAATGATTCTGCCTTACCTAACCTGTTGCTATTAATTCATTATTTTGCCCTAATTTTAATTAGCGTTATACCTAGTTTGAAATATAGTATAGTTCGACTGCGAGCTTATACTGTTCACTGTTTCACAGAGCAGTTTACAAGCGTCAGGTTGCCGTAACCATATTCTAGTACTTTGTCCCGATCATGATCAGTTATTACTAGTTTTTTTTCTCCTCGTCAATATCAATTGAAATCGTGAATGCCTCTTTAAATAGAACAGAGGTATTAAGTTTTGATCTTTCCCTAGCAGTGTTGCATGTTTACGCGGTTCGTCGAGAGCTATCCACTGGCTCAAAGAATTATACATCGGGATTGCATACTGCGTTCCGTCAAAGACTATTCATTAGCTCTAAACACCGGGTAGTTTTTGCCGACAGTAAGTTCAAAACGAGCTTTTGTCGAAATCAGCTCGACATGGGTCGCTTCAACTTCGAAGGCCACATTTATTCCGACAAAGGTTCGTTCAAAAAGCTGCTCAAAACCATGTTGAGACACATTTTGATCCCACTGCTACAAAGGTAACCTGGTACGACCTACTGGATCTTTCACTTCTTTCATGTCGGGTCACTTATCAGAACACGTAGAGCATTTTCACTCGACTCTTCAAGATCTAGCCATTAATAGCACAAAATGCCCCTTTTACATAGGATTCGATGTGGAAAGATGTTCAACCTGAGAGTAAATCATATTACGATTCCATCCATTAAGAACTTTCACAAAATACACCTTGACATGTAAGAAACTTTTACTCTAGTGTCACTGGCCCTCTTCAAACCGAAATATCCATTTGAGGTAGAGGAAGATTTATTCTACTGTTACTCAGTCGAGGAGATATATCGACTGATATGAAAAATTAGCGCCAACAAAGTGAAACTTATATTTCGGTATTTATGTCCAAGACTACTTATGAAGGCAATTGCGCCTCAATTTCGACTTGCTAACTAACATGACCTATTTCGATCAAAAGAGTATTTGGAATTTATTTGAAACGCCATTTTTTCATAGGAGAAGCAGCTGTTACGTTCGGACGTATACATGGCATTTTTCATACAACGTATCGATCGGTAGCAAAAATCCCCTTTCTACATAGAACACATGTTACATTATTAACCTCCAAACGGTATCTATTTGAAACGGGCCCCATCGTCAAATGCATGCCGCTGGCGAGAGGAAGATTTGATTAGGACTACATCTACGCAAAACAGGGATTACATCTTGATTGCAGGCCTACATTGTTACAGTTTTCCAGTTGTGAATTGTTTGTGCAGTAATTCTACTTTGACGCAATCAATTTTTTGCTCAATTTGTTAACGACATTTGTTCCGCTGCAGTTTCCTACGCATTCTACGTATTTCGTTCGCCCATTGAAATATAGCCGCGTCGGCAGACCGCAATTATCTCATCAGCTAATTTTAATGTTTGGCTCGTACTACGTCTAACCCTTGACATAAGCCACGACTCTATTCCAGGCCTACGCTTTTACGGACGTACAATTGATGTTCTTCTACAATCCTGTTATATTAATTCTGTTATCCCAGTGCAGTCAGAATGATTACATTTGTTTGGTCTAGCCAATTTCTAACATTGGATCAGAGATAACGTTAGTTCAGTGTAATTATTTTATTATCCCATTACGGCAACGGCTAGCTACTTTAACGGAACGATTCCGCTTTCCTCCTAATGGCTTCGTTGTTTAATTACAATTATTCTGTCTACGCAGAGCGTGTACGCCACGGCCTAAGACCCAATCCCGTACTCATCCATGGTCATCTGGTCACCGGTATATATCTGTACTTTTTTCTAATCAAAAAGTAATTTTTAATGCTTCGTAAGCTTCTAGATACATGTAGCTCCATCGCTATCCATTGAGGTGTCGTTTCGTTGCAAGTACGGCCACGGCAAAGAGGCCATAGCCTACGTCTAATCGACCTGCGCAGGATCCTACCACTTCCCTGTATCACACGCAACCAGGCTGCTACGATAAAAGGTTGCTGTGAATAGAACATTTCTATTGTTCGGTTCAATTGGTCAGTCAGTGGACGTCTAATACAAAAGTGCTACATCGGTAATTTTATTAGCTAGAGCGAGTAAACAAATCATTTCATGAGCCATTGCCATCATCTCTTTTGCGTTTTCCTATACGCTACGAACACTTCCTCGCTGCATCAGTATATCATTCACTTTAGCTTAGAACAGTCCGTCGGCCAGCCACTGCTGTAACGTACCGATTGCGTAGCTAGAACAGCGTAGATTCGGGCACACTCCAAACTTCAATTCCAGGCCAGCCAGAATAACTCATTTGCGAGAGATGTCTATTTGCATCTATCATGCTTGTATCTAGCATGCAATTATCTAACCATTAGCACGCCGTGTCCGGCTTGTGTGAACGTAAAGGCTGCTGAATGAGGTGTTGCTAAAAAAAAAATGCCCCATCTATCGACAAAAGAAAGCGACCGCCCTGCATACAAGGCCGAAAAACACTAATCTCCTTAAACATCTCAAACATTAGCTAGGCATGAGCCATGCTCATAGTGAGGAATGTGCTAGACTAGGGGAGACATTTAGGGAGAAGTGTAGAAAACAGCGGGGGCAAAAAAATGTCACAATACAGTAAATATTTCGTCAGCTTTACCTGATTAGGGTTCAAAATGTTTAGAAATGTTCCATCGTCAATGGTTATCTTTACTTGAGGCATCTGCCTTAGAGGCCAAAGGCCGAACGAGCTTTAGTCTGCTTCGGGTCGCCCACGCATAATAATGCGTCGTGAGAGCAGCTTGACCAAGTAGAAGGCACCGACAATGAAGGCGGAAAGTCTATGCCGAGGTCATTTTCCTGACCCTAACTACAAACGCCTGCGCAGAGTTCCTGCTACACTGTACCGCGACAGGAAGCGTCAATGGACTAATTTCTGGATGCAAAACCTGTTTACCCGTCTGGAAACAAAGGTTAGGCGTTCCTATAGCGCCGCCTTATCGATTGAAAAAAAACTTTCCAACTTGTCTGTTTGCTACAGGCAAATGGCTGAAAATTATTGCATTTTTCCTTGTACGGTAGCTGTACAATTTTGAACCTGCTTGAAACTTTTTAGTAATTCAGTAAACAGCCATCCGATTCTAACGAAAAGAAAATACTAATCCGAGCGTTTAGTTTGTCTACTCAGAATTATATAAAAGAAACATGCGCATTTAAAAGACCATGGGGCTACTCAGAGGGTATATCTGTGTGCACTATAACCCTTCGCCTTTAGGTACGATAGACACTGTCTGGCGGCCAGTGTCACCGCAGGCAAATTTGACTGGCCGCATTACTTGCTAGCTGTCGACGTTGGACAGACTGCGAATGTCTATGGTAGCTAACAATGGTGGTCTAGAGCTCCCGGACCCTCTCCAAATATCCCCAGCTATGATCAGATAAGTGTGTCTTCATTCTTCTGAAGGTAGATCTAACACAAAGCTGACTTTGACGACTATTCTTGTGTACGATAACGAGCCATTGTTTTCATTGTGTCAAAGTGTGCCACAACAAGGCTTGTATACAGCCCCGCTTGTAGCGATAGCTTAACAAGTGTCCTGTTAATAATCAGTAGTCGGTAATTGCGGAAGTCGATGTTTCTAGCAATTTGTTTTTTATGGAACAGGTTATATCCGCAATGATGAGGTAGATTAAATTTCTGAATATA